>NW_026739214.1:0-22000 GCF_963082655.1 Stomoxys calcitrans | reverse complement strand
TTTCCCTTAGAGAAGGGTAGTTTTAGTACCCATTTTTTGGGGGGAGGGAAGTTTTAGTACCCTTATCCTTGAAACAGGGTAGTTTTAGTACCCTTTCCTTTTGAAACAGAATAGTTTTAGTACCCTTTCCCTTTGAAACAGGGTAGTTTTAGTACCCTTTCCCCTTGAAACAGGGTAGTTTTAGTACCCTTTCCGTTGGGGAAGGGTAGTTGAACTAAAATTTATCTTGTGGTGGGGTAGTTTTAGTACCATTCTCCTAAGGGAAAGGGTATTTTTAATACCATTTTCGTTAGGGAAGAGTATTTTTAGTACCCTTTCCATTGGGGAAGGTTATTTTTTACCCTTTCCATTGGGGAAGAGTAGTTTCAGTATCCATTCCCTTGGGGATGGGTAGCTTTAGAACCCCGTCCTTTGGGAAGGAATATTGGTTTTAGTACCCTTTCCTAAAGAGAATGGTAATTTTAATACCTTCTCCCTAAGGAAAAGGAAGTTTTAGTATCAATTCCCTTGGGTATGATTAGTTTTAGTACACTTTAGTTTTAGGAACAGCAGGTTTAGTACTCACGCTTGTGGAAGAGTAGTTTCAGTACCCTCTTCCTTGCGGAAGGGCATTTTTAGTATCCTCTCCCTTGGGGAGGGGTAGTTTTAGTACCTTTTCCCTTTGGGGAGAGTAATCTTATATTCCTTTTCCTTGGGTAGGAATGGGAGTTTAAATACCTTTTCCTAGGGGAAGAGTAGTCTTAGATCCCTTTTTCTTGGGGTGAAGGTTAGGTTAAGTACCCGATTCCTTGAAGAAGGGTAGTTTTAGTACTCTTTCCCTTGGGGAGGGTTAGTTTTAGTACCCTTTTTCTTTGGGAAGGGTACTTTTGGCACCCCTTCCCTTAAAGACGAGTAGTTTTAACACCCTTTCCCTTGGTGAAGGGTAGCTTTAGTATCTTTCCCCCTTAAAGAAGAGTAGTTTTGGCACCCTTTCCTCTTAAAGAAGGGTAGTTTTAGCACCCTTTCCTTAGGGAAGGGTAACTTTCGTATCCTTAGAGAAGGGTAGTTTATGTACCCCTTCCTTGTGGAAGCGTAGTTTTAGAACCCTTTCACTTGGGAAATGGAAGTTTTTGAAGCCCTTCCCTTGGGTAACAGTAGTTTTAGTACCCTTTCTCTTGGGGAGGGATAGTTTTAGTAAACGTTCCTTTAGGGAAGGGTAGTTTTAGAACCCTTTTACTTGTGGAAAGGTAGTTTTTGTACCCTTTCCCCTGGAAAAGGGCAGTTTTAGTACCCTTTTCCTTAGAGAAGGGTAGTTTTAGTACCATTTTCCTTGAGGAAGGGTAGATTTAGTACCCTTTCTTTTGGGGAAGGGTAGTTTCAGTACCCTTTTCCTTGAGGAAGGGTATATTTAGTACCCTTTCTTTTGGGGAAGGGTAGTTTCAGTACCCTTTTCCTTGGGGAAGGGCAGTTTAAGTACCCTTGCCTTTGGTAAAAGGTAGTTTTAGAACCCTTTCCCTTGGGGAATGGTAGTTTTAGTACCCTTTCCCTTGGGGAAGGGTAATTTTAGTACCCTTTGCCTGGGGAAAGGGTAGTTTTAGTACCCTTTGTCATGTGGAAGGGTAGTTTTAGTACCCTTTGCCACGAGGAAGGGTAGTTTTGTACCCTTTTCCTTCCTTCCTTTTGGGACCATTTCACTTGAGGAAAGGTAGATTTAGTACCCTTTCCCTTGATTAATGGTAGTTTTAGTACCCTTTCCCTTGGGGAAGGGTAAACTAAGAACCCTTTGCCTTGGGGAAGGTAGTTTTAGTACCCTTTTCCTTAGGGAGGTGTAGTTTTAGTACCCTTTCCCTTGGCGGAAGGTAGTTTTAGTACGCTTTCCTTTGGGGAAGGGTAGGTTTGGTACCCTTTTCCTTGGGGAAGGGTAATTTTAGTACCTTTTCCCTTGTGGAATGGTAGCTTGAGTATTATTTCCCTTATAGAACCCTTTGGCTTGGGAAAGGCAGATTTAGTACCTTTTCGATTGGGGAATGACAGTTGTAGTACCGTTTCCCTTCGGAAAGGCCAGTTTACTACCCTTTTTTCTTAGGGAAGGACGGTTTTAATACCCTCTTCCCTGGGTAAGGGTAGTTTAACTACCCTTTCAAATCTCGGGATCGGTTTATATGGGGGCTATATCTGTTTATAGACCTATTCGGATCATACCTGGCATGGATGTTGGAGATCGTCACTGTAGTCTTTGTTTGAAATTTCAGCCATATCTGATGAAAATTGAGGCTTATAAGCGCTCAAGAAGTCAAATCAGGGGATCGGTTTGAATGGGGGCTATATGCAAATTTGAACCGATATGGCCCATTAGCAATCGCCAACGACCTACATCAATAGTAAGTATCTGTGTAAAATTTCAAGCGGCTAGCTTTAGGCGTTCGACCGCTATCGTGATTTCGAACTAAATGCCATTTTATAGCCTCCACCATAGAATGGGGTATATGCTAATTTCGTCATTCCGTTTGTAACACATCGATATACTCTAGATGAAGCAATTCTTATCCGATTTGCCTGAAATTTTTCACAACGACTTCTTGTAGCTCCCATATAAACCGATCTCCCGATTACACTTCTTGAGTCACTACAGGGCACAATTTTTATCCGATTTGGCTGACATTTTGCACAATGACTTCTACTTTGGTCTCCAACAGCCGAACCAAGTATCGCCCCAATTGGTTAATATCTTGGTATAGCTGGAATAGCATAGCCATTCTTATCCATTATCCTTTGTTTGCCTTTCGAGAGATACCAGCCAAACAACTTGACAAATACTATTCATGGTGGAGGGTATATAAGATTCGGCCCGGCCGAACTTCACTCGCTTTTACTTGTTATACCCACCACCGAAGGATGGGGGTATACTCATTTTGTCATTCCGTTTGCAACACATCGAAATATCCATTTTCGACCCTATAAAGTGTACATATTCTTGATCAGCGTAAAAATCTAAGACGATCTAGACATGTCCGTCCGTCTGTTCGTCTGGCTGTTGAAATCACGCTACAGTCTTTAAAAATAGAGATATTGAGCTGAAATTTTGCACAGATTCTTTTTTTGTCCATAAGCAGGTTAAGTTCGAAGATGGGCTATATCGGACTATATCTTGATATAGCCCCCATATAGACCGATCCGCCGATTTAGGGTCTAAGGCACAAAAAAGCCACATTTATTATCCGATTTTGTTAAAATTTGGGGTAGTCAGTTGTGTTAGGCCCTTCGATTTCCTTCGTCAATTTGGCCCAGATCGGTTCAGATTTGGACATAGCTGCCATATAGACCGATCCTCGGATTTAGGGTCTTAGGCCCATAAAAGCTACATTTATTATCTGATTTCGCTGAGATTTAGGACAGTGAGTTGTCTTAGGCCCATTGACATCCTTCGTTAATTTGGCTCAGATCGGTCCAGATTTGGATATAGCTGCCATATAGACCGATCCTCCGATTTATGGTGTAAGGCCCATAAAAGCCACATTCATTATCCGATTTTGCTGAAATTTGGGCCAGTGAGTTTTGTTAGGCCTTTGACATATTTCTTTAATTTGGTCCAGATAGGTTCAGATTAAGATATAGCTGCCATATAGACCGATTTCTTGATTTATGGTTTTGGGCCCATAAAATGCTCATTTATTGTCCGATGTCGCTGAAATTTGGAACAGTGAGTTAAGTTAAGCCCCTTGACATACTTCTGCAATATCGCACAGATCGGTCTAGATTTGGATATAGCTGCCATATAGACCGATATCTAGGTTTTAGGTTATGGGGCGATAAAAGACGCATTTATTGTCCGATGTCGCTGAAATTTCGGACGGTGAGTTGTGTTAGACCCTTCGATATCCTGTTTAAATTTGATCCAGATCCGTCCAGATCTGTCATATAGACCGATATCCCGATTTATAGTCTTGGTCCCATAAAGTCGCATATTAATCTGATGTCACATTGACTTATGCTAATCATTTCGACATCCGTTTAGCACATGGTTCAAATCGGTTTAATTTCAGATATAGCTACTTAAAAGACCAATATTTTGTTATACGCAGTTGAAAAATGACTTGTACTTATAAGTATTTGGTCCAAATCGGAACATATTTCGATATAGCTGCTATGGGGCGAAAGGTATGCATTTTTCACCGGATTTTGAGAAAAGGTGTTTAACATATATACCCGAGGTGGTGGGTATCCAAAGTTCGGTCCGACCGAACTTAACCCCTTTTTACTTGTTTTATACCCACCACCGAAGGATGGGGGTATATTCATTTTTTTATACCCACCACCGAAGGATGGGGGTATATTCATTTTTTCATTCCGTTTGCAACACATCGAAATATCCATTTCCGACCCTATAAAGTATATATATTCTTGATCAGCGTAAAAATCTAAGACGATCTAGACATGTCCGTCCGTCTGTCCGTCTGTCTGTTGAAATCACGCTACAGTCTTTAAAAATTGAGATATTGAGCTGAAATTTTGCACAGATTCTTTTTTTGTCCATAAGCAGGTTAAGTTCGAAGATGGGCTATATCGGACTATATCTTGATATAGCCCCCATATAGACCGATCCGCCGATTTAGGGTCTTAGGCCCATAAAAGCCACATTTATTATCCGATTTTGCTGAAATTTGGGACAGTGAGTTGCGTTGGGCCCCTCGACATCCTTCGTCAATTTGGCTCAGATCGGTCCAAATTTGGATATAGCTGCCATATAGACCGATCCTCAGATTTAGGGTCTTAGGACCATAAAATCCACATTTTATATCCGATTTGGATGAAATTTGGGACAGTGAGTATCGTTCGGCCCTTCAACATTCTTCGTCAATTTGGCTGAGATGGGTCCAGATTTGGATATAGCTGCCATATAGACCGATCCTCCGATTTATGGTCTTAGGCCCATAAAAGCCACATTTATTATCCGATTTGGCTGAAATTTGGGACAGTGAGTTGCGTTAGGCCAGTCGACATCGTTTGTCAATTTGGCTTAGATCGGTCCAAATTTGGATATAGCTGCCATATAGACCGATCCTCCGATTTAGGGTCTTAGGCCCATAAAATCCACATTTTATATCCGATTTGGATGAAATTTGGCACAGTGAGTTGTGTTAGGCCCTGCAACATTCTTCGTCAATTTGGCCCAGATCGGTCCAAATTTGGATATAGCTGCCATATAGACCGATCCTTCGATTTATGGTCTTAGGCCCATAAAAGCCACATTTATTATCCAATTTTGCTGAAATTTTAGGACAGTGAGTTGTGTTGAGCCCTTCGACATCCTTCGTCCATTTGGTCCAGATCGGTCCAAATTTGGATATAGCTGCTATAGAGACCGATCCTCCAATTTATGGTCTTAGGCCCATAAAAGCCACATTTATTATCCGATTTTGCAGAAATTTGGGACAGTGAGTTGCGTTTAGCCCTTCGACATCCTTCGTCAATTTGGCCCAGATCGGTATAGATTTGGATATAGCTGCTAAAGGGTGATTTTTTTGAGGTTAGGATTTTCATGCATTAGTATTTGACAGATCACGTGGGATTTCAGACATGGTGTCAAAGAGAAAGATGCTCAGTATGCTTTGACATTTCATCATGAATAGACTTACTAACGAGCAACGCTTGCAAATCATTGAATTTTATTACCAAAATCAGTGTTCGGTTCGAAATGTGTTCATTCACCGTTCAGCGATGAGGCTCATTTCTGGTTGAATGGCTACGTAAATAAGCAAAATTGCCGCGTTTGGAGTGAAGAGCAACCAGAAGCCGTTCAAGAACTGCCCATGCATCCCGAAAAATGCACTGTTTGGTGTGGTTTGTACGCTGGTGGGATCATTGGACCGTATTTTTTCAAAGATGCTGTTGGACGCAACGTTACGGTGAATGAACACATTTCGAACAAAACACTGATTTTGGTAATAAAATTCAATGATTTGCAAGCGTTGCTCGTTAGTAAGTCTATTCATGATGAAATGTCAAAGCATACTGAGCATCTTTCTCTTTGACACCATGTCTGAAATCCCACGCGATCTGTCAAATACTAATGCATGAAAATCCTAACCTCAAAAAATCACCCTTTATATAGACCGATCCTCCGATTTATGGTCTTAGGCCCATAAAAGCCACATTTATTTTACGATTTTGCTGAAATTTGGGACAGTGATTTGCCTTAGGCCCTTCGACATCTTTCTTCTATTTGGCTCTGATCGGTTCAGATTTGGATATAGCTGCCATATAGACCGATCTCTCGATTTAAGGTTTTGGGCCCATAAAAAGCGCATTTATTGTCCGATGTCGCCGAAATTTGGGACAATGACTTGTGTTGGGCCCTTCGATATTTGTCTTCAATTTGGCTCAGATCGGTCCAGATTTGGATATAGCTGCCATATAGACCGATCTCTCGGTTGAACAATGACTTGTACTTATAAGCATTTGGTCTAAATCGAATGATATCTATAGAGCTGCTATGGGGCATAAGGTATGCATTTTTCACTGGATTTTGACGAAATGTGGTTCACATATATACCCGAGGTGGTGGGTATCCAAAGTTCGGCCCGGCCGAACTTAACGCCTTCTTACTTGTTTTTATCTCTTGATCTCATTTTTTGTTCATATATATAGAACGCAATTTATTTTCCATATAGCCATGACTTATGTTGTCATTACTACTATCTCCTCGGGGTAAACATTTGTCAGAGAATCAATCACCCATCTGTATGGATCATGTCCATCAAATGTTGATGTCGCCCTTGTATCAGTTCACAACATTTTATGGCCGTGGACTTTGTTTTAGGGAATTGGAAACATAAAATTTTTGTCACATAATTTGTAAATTGATTTTAACATTTGCTTCACTTGCAATGGTGGAGAGCCAAATGACCAAGTGGCTCTTAAGAAACCAAGTGGCTATCTTCTTTTAAATTAACAGCAAGAATGTTAACTGGGCTCATGGTAAAAAGAGACTCCAAACAGGAATAATTGAAAAATTTGTTCATAAAAGTTACTAAACATCCAAACTACATAGTGAAGAGCAAATCGCCAAGAGAAATGTGAATGTGCCTAAATGGAGACGACACGCTGGACAGCATTGGCGGCAGCAACTGCGACGAATGGCAGACAAGATGAAACAAATGAAGCAATAAATTTCGTTGACAAAAAACATGCAACACCCTAAGATTTTGTCGCCCAAAACCACAATGAAAGTCAGCCAACGTCATAAGTCCATTGTCGGTGAAAGGGGAAGCATTGCAAAAGGAAAGTCTTCCAATAAGTTAAAATACGAGGGTCGAGAGGGGAAGGAGCGTAGAAGGGCATAGGAGACAAGCATTTTTTAAAAAAATTATAAGAAATTTGATTTCTATAAAAAATTTTAAAAAGTTAAATTTTTTATAGAAACACTAGCCAAACCGGGCCCTCTCCGCTGCAACTTCTTTAACTCTCTAATATCTTTTAAGGGTGTGGACACTTCTCCCTGAATGCGGATATCGAATTCGTGCCATTGTAGCCTATGACGCTGAACGCTTTCGACTCCTAGCGAGAACATCGGACAAAGCGGTGCTTGGCGATATTTGGGAGGTACAATGCCATGAATGGTCATTAAAAACGTTTTTTCCAAAGCGGTGTCGCACTGCCGGACGTCGTTCGGACTCGGCATTAAAATAATGTCCCTTATCATTGAGTTTAAACTTGAATCGCACTCATTGATGTGTGAAAAGTTTGCCCCTGCTCGGTTCCTGGTGTTTTTAGAAATTAGAGCAATGGAGAAGTGTTTTTTAGGGGAGGGAGGTACCATACCTCAGACATTTCGACTCAAATACAGATATCAAATTCGTGCTGCACTTTCAAACCCCTTTAATTTGAGCCATGACCGGCTAATAAGAACCATTTGGGGGATGTTTTGGGGCTGGGGTTGCCACCGGCACTTTGCACTGAAAATAGATATCAAATTCGTTCTTTACTCCCAACAAAAATGAAGTTCAGTTTAGGGGGTACTTTAGGGCGTACCCCCAAAAGACTTGGCTCCAAAATTGGATATCAAATTCGTTTTCTACTCTCAAACACCATTCATTTGAGTCCCATCTTTTTATAATGGGTCAAATAATCCATTTGTCGTATCTTTAGGAGGGAAAGCGCCACCTAGCCTAGAACGCAAATTTTGATGTCATATTCGCTATCTACTCCATAATACCTTTCATTTGAGTCCCATATAGCCATGGTAGGCTAATATGCCCATTTGGGGGGTGGGCGAGGTCCATTACTTGGACGTAATGTTTTATGTCATTTTTGTAATCTTCTGCCTAATACTTTTCATTTGGGTACCATATTGACATGAAATTCGAATATATCTGTTTAAAGGAGTTTTAGGGTTGGGGGGGGGGGGGGAGGCCCGCTCGGTACTTGGACCCAAATTTCAAGTACTGAGGGGTGGCATGACCCCCTATACTTCGATTGGATTTTGTATGACAGATTCAAAATCTACTCCCAAATACCTTTCATTTGAGCCCCATATTGAAATGAACCTCCACTATGTCTGTTTGGGAGAGTTTTGCAGTTGGGGCGGCCCGATAGGTACTTAGACGCAAATTTTTGATACCATATTCGTATTCTAGTCTCCAATACCTTTCATTTGATACCTATATTGTCCCGATCGGTCGACTTTTGATTTTCGGTTGTGTTTTTGGCATAAGGGGGAGGGTACGTCCCCCTTCCGATACCGAAAAATTATATAGCCTATGTTTCCTTCCAGACCAATTTACACTATATGCGAAAATTTTGAGAAAATCGGTTCTGCCGTTTTTCAGTCTATACAGAACAAACAAATCGAGTCACATATAGCGGGGATCAGCTAATGTGCCCGTTTTTGTGGTGGTGGGGAGACCCTTATACTTCGAAATGAATTTGTATGCCAGATTCGTTATCTACTCCCTCATACTTTTCATTTGATACCCATATTGTCCTTATTGGTCCACTTTTTGATTTTGGGTGGTGTTTTGGGGTAAGGGGGAGGGTCCGCCCCCTTCCGTTATCAATAAATTATAAAGCCTATTCCTGCTTCCTGACCATATTCGCAATATACTCCCGAATACCTATCATTTGAGACCCATATTGTCATGATTGTCAAATAAACCTATTTTAAGAGGTTTCAGGGCTGGGGCGGCCCTCCAGGTACTTGGACCCACTTTTTTATGTAATTCGTACTTTACTCTTGAATAACTTTCATTTGAATCCCATACTGTCCCGATCGGTAGACTTTTATTTGTGGGTAGAACTTTTGGCGTAAGGGGGAGGGTCCGCCCCCCTCCCGATATCAAAAAATTATATAGCCTATGTTATCTTCGACCTCCGACACACATACAAACAAACACAAATAGAGTTTTGCTAATATTTTTGAAAATCATATTTCTATATTTTTTTCAATTTCTAATTTTTTAGAAAATCATTTAATTTTTAAAGATTTTTTTTTTTTTTTTTTTCAAAATCCACTTTCTAGTCTCACCTCGTAAATCATCTTCTAAGGCATTTTTTGGTACAATAAGCCGTTTCGAAAGTGTTCCTCGGTGACACTTTGGTGAAAACAAGAAGTGAGTGAGACAAGGGGCATATATCACTCACATGTGTGTCAAATGACAAACAACTGACAAGTGACACCAGAAAGTATAGAGACATCTTTTTGCGATGTCAGTCATACGCTGCTCCGCTGCTGGCGCGTCCATTCTCTATTCAATGTGGTGCTGAGAAGACCATGGCACTGCATAGTTTTTGTATTCCATTCCATGGTCCAAGATGGCAAGGCCTTGGTAGTGACTCTGCCGCAGCTGAATTAAGGCAGCAAATCTTGGTATGACTTTTAAGTTTCTTGCCTTTTTGTTTTTTGAAGCATTTAATAAATTTTTTGGCACTCTCCTTTTAAGGACGCTTGTTTGCTTATTTCTTTATGTTATGTTCGTACATTTGTGACTTTCTGCCGTAGCGACTGTGCGAATTATGATTCTGTTATGATTTGGCCTGTGAAAAATGTCACATGATGTGCAATTTGAGTACTGCGAAGTGCATGGTGATGAGCTGCGAAAAGCGGACGCCATAAAGGCATACAAAACGCCACAGCTCATTCACAGATGACAGGGCAAAAAAAAAAATATGATTATGAGGCAAAAATATGCACAAAAGGCATCACGACGCATCATCTTCAAGTGTCTGGCCGATTTCGAAATTGGTCATATGGCGACAAGAAATTTCTGTGTTCAGCCATAGGGCACAGTGGTGTGGAGAAAACAAAAATTTGGCAAAGTGAAACAATTTGAAAAATTTTCCATTGAAACCAAATTTTGAAATATTTTCTATAGAAATACCTGGCTTCCTCCTCATATTTGGCCTTCTGTTTTCTTCAATAGTTCTCGCAATCATTCTAATCGCATGCTTTATTGGCCAAGGGATGTTCCACAATGCAGCGCCTTCCTTTGCCCTCCTCGCCATAAGGTCTACTGCACCGTTCATCTCAATTCCGTTGTATCCAGGTATGAAGCCCCGAGGAGATTCCCTTCGATGTTGAATTTGATAATCAGGGCATTCTCAAATTTTTTCCCCTCCCCAGCACCAAGATCCCGTGCAGGCTATCCGCGGTTATCGAAATCTTTGTCAAATCGTTGGATGCCGCATGTTGGGTGGCCTTGACAATGGCCATCAGTTCCGACACCATGGAGGACATCTTCTTCTGAATATGCTAAGTTCGGCCAGGCCGAATCTTATATACCCTCCACCATGGATCGCATTTGCGAGTCCTATGTGCGACATCTCTTTTTAGGCAAAGCAAGTAAAAGCGTGCTAAGTTCGACCGGGCCGAATCTTATATACCCTCCACCGTGGATCGCATTTGTCGAGTTCTTTTACTGACATCTCTTCTTAGCCAAACAAGGATATAAGAAAATATTTGATCTGCTATTAAAGCGATATCAAGATATGGTCCGGTTTGTACCACAATTAAATTATATGTTGGAGACCTGTGTAAAATGTCAGCCAATTCGAATAAGAATTGCGCCCTTTGGGGGCTCAAGAAGTAAAATAGAGAGATAGATTTATATGGGAGCTATATCGGGCTATAGACCGATTCAGACCATAATAAACACGTATGTTGATGGTCATGGGAGAAACCGTCGTACAAAATTGCAGGCAAATCAGATAATAATTGCGGCCTCTAGAGGCTCAAGAAGTCAAAATCCCAGATCGGTTTATATGGCAGCTATATTAGGTTATTAACCGATTTGAACCATACTTAGCACAGTTGTTGAAAGTCAGAACAAAAAATTTCATGCAAAATTTCTGTCAAATCGGATGAGAATTGCGCCCTCCAACGGCTCAAGAAGTCAAGATCCAAGATCGGCAGATATACCAGATTATGAACCGATTTGAACCATACAAACCACAGTGGTTGGAAGTAACACCAAAACACTACGTGCAAAATTTCATTCCAATCGAATAAGAAATGCGCCCACTAGAGGCTCAAGAAGTCAGGACCCAAGATCGGTTTTTATGGCAGCTATAACAAAACATGTACCGATTTGAACCATACTCAGCACAGTTACTGGAAGTCATAACAAAACACCTCATGCAAAATTTCAGCCAAATCGGATGAGAATTGCGCCCTCCAGCGGCTCAAGAAGTCAAGATCCAAGATCGGTTTATACGGCGGCTATACCAGATTATTAACCGATTTGAATCATACTTAACACAGTTGTTGCAAGCCGTACCAAGACACTACGTGTAAAATTTCATTCAAATCGGACGAGAATTGCGCCCTCTAGAGGCTGAAGAAGTCAAGACCCATGATCGGTTTATATGGCAGCTATTTTAGGTTATATACCGATTTGCGCCACACTTAGCACAGTTATTGAAAGTCACGACAAAACACCTCATGCAACAACAAAACACCTCATTTCAGCAAAATCGTATGAGAATTGCGCCCTCCAGAGGCTCAAGAAGTCAAGTTCCAAGATCGGTTTATATGACAGCTATATCAAAACATGTACCTATTTGAACCATACGTTGCTCAGTTATTTGAAGTGATACCAAAACACCTCATGCAATATTTCAGCCAAATCGGATGAAAATTGCGCCAACCAGTGGCTCAAGAAGTCAAGACCCAAGATGGGTTTATATGGCAGCTATATCAGGTTATGAACCGATTTCAACCATACTTGGCACATTTATTGGATATCATAAGAAAACACGTCGTGCAAAATTTCATTCTAATCGGATAAGAATTGCGCACTCTAGAGGCTCAAGAAGTCAAGACCCAACATCGGTTTATATGGCAGCTATATCAAAACATGGACCGATATGGCCCATTTACAATACCAACCGACCTACACTAAAAAGAAGTATTTGTGCAAAATTTCAAGCGGCTAGCTTTACTCCTTCGAAAGTTAGCGGGCTTTCGACAGACGGACGGACAGACGGACGGACATGGCTATATCGACTTAAAATGACATGACGATCAAGAATATATATACTTTATGGGGTCTCAGACGCATATATCGAGGTGTTTCAAACAGAATGACGAAATTAGTATACCCCCATCCTATGGGGAGTCCCGAAGAAACCGATCCATCAGTGAAGAAAATATCAAAGGTCTCTTCCGACGGTCTCCCCATCTTCTCAGCAAAAAGTCGCCCAACAAGAGCGGTATTGACCTCCCTCTTGCGCCTCGCTGTGCCCTGGAAAAAAATCCTTGAAAATCTTCACGTTGTTGGCGGGTCGAAAAGGGTACACCGTCGGGGTCATATTCTCGAATATTGCTCTATATTCCCTGTATTCTTGCAGCACCGATACGACCGGGTGTCCCAATGCCATGGCCTTGACTATTTCCTGTCGATAGCTGTCGATAGCTCTTAGCGGTTTCGTATGGGCATCCCATCCGCCTTGTGATATAGGACCAGAAGTAGTGTTGATCTCAGAAGACCGAGAACATTTCTGAGGAATTCGTTGTCCTTAATTTCCTTAGATGGGTGATCCCCGCATCCGAAAATGCTGCGCCCGCATACTCGATCCTGGATCTGACCACTGCCCTGAAGATTGTCAAAGCCCTACGAGGGTCAATCCCAAATTTTTAGCCACTCAGAATTTTCCTAAAATTCACTCTTCGTGACCAATCCGCAACTGTGCCCTCCGCATGGTGTCTAGCGGACCCCTTGGCGCAAACTATAAAGCCAAGGTACTTGATGCTGGGAACCTCCTTGATAAGAACTCCGTCCAATGCACTGGATATGGTAATTGCTGTGATTGAAGTGTATGCCATTGGTTTTCTCGAATTTGAAATGTTAGCCCAAATCCTGACAACGCCTGTTGAACTCCAAAACCTAAGTCTCCAGTAACTATCTCGCCTTTCCAAGGTAGCGGTCGCAAACCACCAAGAAAAAATCGTCCCCAAACTGATGGACAGTACACGACTCTGAGCTGAGTTCATGGAGTGTGACAGTGTTTTTATTGAAAATGAGTGAGCTAAGGCTTTTGCCCTGTAATAAACCATCCGAACTCCAAAACCTAAGACTCCAGTAACTATCTCGCCTTTCCAAGGTCGCGGTCGCAAACCACCAAGGAAAAATCGTCCCCAAACTGATGGACAGTACACGACTCTGAGCTGAGTTCATGGAGTGTGACAGTGTTTTTATTGAAAACGAGTGAGCTAAGGCTTTTGCCCTGTAATAAACCATCCGAAACCATGATTTACTGGTTGCAGAGAGCAATATCTCTATGTCCAATAAAATCAGTAATCCAGCTTAAAATGTCCTCAGCTATATCAAAATCTCTCATCGCCTCAGCCAGTTTGCCACCTCTTGTCGCATTGTAGCGCCTTTCTAGAGCGGCACACTAGCCAAGTAAGTGATGGCCTTTGGCTTTGTACAGACAAATATTGTTGATAAGATCGTTTAAGTGGATCGTTGAAGTGGATGTAACCAGTCTAAAGACATAAGGACTCTCCGGCAAAGCACCAGGTATCTCTGTCTTCTCCTGTATAACGACCTTAAAGAGATCCTACAAACATTTCAGCAAAACACTTAGCATAGAGATAGAGCAGAAATTTTCTATGTCCGTGGGATCCTTTCCCCTCTAGGCGATGGGCTTCACCCCGAAGCTTTCCGGAAAAACAACGCTCTTTCATATGTTGTTGAGTATAGTGAACAAGGAGTTTTTCGATGTCAATCTACGTAGCATGGCATGTAAATACACCATCGGCTCCAGCAGCAGATCTCGCATTTCCGCAATCAAGAAATTTCAGGAAATCATCGAAGTGCAGGCAGGTCCATACGCTCGCAGTCGAACCTTCACCCATAGAAGGTGTTGTCGATGTGACGACTGAGTGAGGCAGCGGAAACATCGCAGAAGATGTCAGTGGCATCAAAGGAGGTGTAAGAGGCATGGTCGCCGATTGTACCAGCTCATGTGGAACTGGTCGCGGTAGCGAAAATAGCATCGGCGGTGATGTCTGAGACGGTGAACAAGGTGGTGTTCGCATTGGCATCTGTGGTGTTGTCCATGGTGGCAACTGTGGTGGATGATGACATCAATGCTAGGGTTCCAAATTGAAGAAGTGGTGATAAAGTTGACGAGAAGGACAGTAATGAAGATGATCTCGTTGGCGGTTGTGGCTATAGAAATGGCTTCGGTCGTGGTGGTAATTAAGGCAATCGTGATGGACGCGGTGCTGGCGTAAATGGTCTTGATGAATACGTCGTTGCACAGTGGGAAAAAATTGTAAAAAAACTAGTGAAATATATGCCGTGCGAGCAGGGCCGCGCAGTCGACCGGAGATGAGTGTTTGGGGCGGAGTCGGAGACGAAGTCAGAGTTGGACTATTGACCCGGAGCCGGAGTTTGATTCGGAGTTGAGCACGTTAGGCCAGACTCCGAACCTCTCTCCGACTCTTGCTTAATACTCTGACTCCCGGGGTCGGAGTCGAGAGCTATAGCCTTGATATCTGAAGGGGGGGCGGACCCTCCCCCTTACCCAAATTTTCAAAAAAACCAGATCTCGGTGATGGGTGTTGCGATTTAAGCGAAATTTTGTGTGCTCTCTTAAAGTTACCTTAAAATAAAAATTTGGTATCCAAATTTCGGATGGGGTACCTAGGGGAGCAGACCCACCCCCAAAACCTACCAAATATATTTATAGACCAATCATGACAACGTGGGACTCAAATGACAGGTATTTAAAAGTATGAAACGTATCTGATATCCAATTTTCGGTTTAAGTGTTTGGGGGTCCACCCAACCCCCAAAACAGCCCCAAATCGGACATATTTACCGACCTTGGCAATATGGGACTCAAATGAGAGGTATTTGCGAGTAGAATACGAATTCAGTATCCAAATGAGGGACCAAGTTTCTGGGGGTGCACCCAATTTGTAAACCACCCCCTAAACAGGACTTATTTACTGATAATGGCAATAGGGGACTCAAAAAAAAAAAGATACTTAAGTGTAGAATACGAATCTGATATCCAAATGTGGGACCAAGTGTATAGGGGCCGTCCCTTCCAAACACAACCCCCAAAGAGGACAAATTTACTACAATAGCAATATGGGGTTCAATTGAAATATCTTTGGAAGTAAAGCACGAATCTGATATGAATATTCGGGAAAAGTGTGTATGGGGCCACCCCACCACCCATATAGGACGTATTTGCTGACCATTCTAATATGGGGTTGTAATAAGAAATATTTTAGAGTAGAACTCGAATCTTGTATATATTTTCAGGGTTAAGTCACTGAAAGGCCGCCCCATCCCTCAAAACAGCCCCCAAAACGGTCATGTTTCTCGACTATGGAAATATGGGGCTCAAATGAAAGGTAATTAGGAGCAGACTACGAATTTGATATCAACATTCGGGACCAACTGTCTAACCGACGTTCTACCCGCAATTGGGACGTATTTGCTCACCATGACAATTTTGGAGTTTAAAGGGAGTGGATCTAGACATTAATAGTTTTTAGGGCCCATACCCCAAACAGGACATATTTGCTGACTTTTGCAATAAGGGGTTTAAATGAAAGTTATTTGAGATTAGAAAACGAATTTGATATCCAATTTTGAGGCCAATGGCACTAGGGGGTTCAAATAAATGATATTTGAGAGAAGAGCACGATGCTGGTATTTTTATACCCTCCACCATAAGATGGGGGTATACTAACTTCGTCATTCTGTTTGTAACTACTCGAAATATTCGTCTGAGACCCCATAAAGTATATATATTCTTGATCGTCGCGACATTTTATGTCGAAGTAGCCATGTCCGTCCATCTGTCCGTCTGTCCGTCCGTCCGTCCGTCTGTCCGTCCGTCCGTCCGTCCGTCCGTCCGTCTGTCTGTCGAAAGCACGCTAACTTCCGAAGGAGTAAAGCTAGCCGCTTGAAATTTTGCACAAATACTTCTTATTAGTGTAGGTCGGTTGGTATTGTAAATGGGCCATATCGGTGCATGTTTTGATATAGCTGCCATATAAACCGATCTAGGGTCTTGACTTCTTGAGCCTCTAGAGTGCACAATTCTTATCCGATTGGAATGAAATTTTGCACGACATGTTTTGTTATGATATCCAATAACTGTGCTCAGTATGGTATAAATCGGTCCATATCCTGATATAGCTGCCATATAAACAGATCTTGGGTCTTGACTTCTTGAGCCTCTATAGTGCGCAATTATTATCCGATTGGAATGAAATTTTGCACGACGTGTTTTGTTATGATATCCAACAACTGTGCCAAGTATGGTTCAAATCGGTTCATAACCTGATATAGCTCCCATATAAACCGATCTGGGGTCTTGACTTCTTGAGCCTCTAGAGTGCGCAATTCTTATCCGATTGGAATGAAATTTTGCACGACGTGTTTTGTTACGATATCCAACAACTGTATTAAGTATGGTTCAAATCGGTCCATAACCTTATATAGCTGTCATATAAACCGGTCTTGGGTCTTGACTTCTTGAGCCTCTAGAGGGCGCAATTCTTACCTAATTTGAATGAATTTTGGCACGTAGTATTTTGTTATGATATCCAACAACTGTGCCAAATATGGTTCAAATCGGTTCATAACCTGATATAGCTGTCATATAAACAGATCTGGGGACTTGACTTCTTGAGCTTCTAGAGAGCGCAATTTCTATCCGATTTGGCTGGAATTTCGCAAGACGTTTTTTTTTTGTTACTTTCAACAACTATGTCAAATAACGTACAAGTCGGTTCATAACCTGGTATAGCTGCCATATAAACCGATCTGGGATCTTGACTTCTTGAGCCTCTAGAGGTCGCAATTATTATCTGATTTTCCTAAAATTTTGTACGACGGGTCCTCTTATGACCATTAACATACGTGTTTATTATGGTCTGAATCGGTCTTTAGGCCGATACAGCTCCCATATAAATCGATCTCTCTATTTTACTTCTTGAGCCCCCAAAGGGCGCAAATCTTATTCGAATTGGCTGACATTTTACACAGGTCTCCAACATATAATTTAATTGTGGTCCAAACCGGACCATATCTTGATATCGCTCTAATAGCAGAGCAAATCTTTTCTTATATCCTTTTTTTGCCTAAGAAGAGATGCCGGGAAAAGAACTCGACAAATGCGATCCCTGGTGGAGGGTATATAAGATTCGCCCCGGTCGAACTTAGCACGCTTTTACTTGTTTTTCTGTGCCAAGGGTCTCAGGGAACACCTCACCCCAGATGCGTGTAACACTTTTATCGTCGTCATACAGCTCGTGGTTCATACGTCGCCTATATTCTCCTTTAACGCAAACTGGTCCATATATTTTACGAAGAATCTTTCTCTCAAATACTCCAAGTACTGCCTCATCTGCTTTCACAAGTACCCATGCTTCAGAACCATATAACAGTAGTATCAGTATCAGTGTCTTGTATAGTGTAATCTTCGTCTGTCGAGAGGTGGCCTTGTTTCTAAACTGCTTTCAACTGACTGGTGTCATTCGTTTCGGTTACGGCGGTGCCGAGGTACATAAAGTTACTGACTGACTCAAAGTTGTGGTTCCCAATTTACTCCATTTTCTTTATCTGCTCGATTGTGCAAGGCTTTTTGGGAGTTGAATCTATCCATTTCGTCTTATATCCATTTACTGCCAGACACATTTTCACTGACTCTCTTTCGATTCTTTCAAAGGCTGCAGCTACTACTTCCGGCGACCGAACTATAATATCGATGTCGTCGGCATAGGCGAGTAGCATGTGATCTCTCTTGATTTTGTCCTTCCCGAGTCTATTCCAGTAATTATCGCAGTGTGAATGTCTGATCTAAGGGGGCTTTACCTGGTCTAAAGACGCATTGATAGGGCCCAATTATCTCATTGACTTTAGGTTTTAATCTTTCACACAGTACGCCCGAGAGTACTGTGTACTGCGATGGGGAGGAGACTTATTCCTCTGTAGTTGGCACATTCCGTCTTGTCTTCTTTCTTGAGTACGGGACATAGTATGCTGAGGTTTCAATCATCGGGTATGCGTTTTTCTAGCCAGATTGCGCAGGTAAGCTGATGCTTACGCCTTATCAGCGTGTCGCCTCCGGTCTTAAATAGTTCAGCGAGTAACCCGTCGGCTCCTGCTGCCTTGTTGTTCTTTAGTCGGGTCACTGCTACTTGGACCTCATTCTGACTAGGAGGTAAACATTCTGTACCATCATCAGGGATTGGTTCTGCGATATCCTCTTCGCCGTCAATGCCGTCTTTGTGAATATTTTTATGTTGAAATCTGGTGGTACTACCATGTTTTTTGCTGCGGCGAAATCTATCAGCCTCAACCCATTACTGGACGTTATCACGTCTAGTTTTTAGAGATTAGAAATATTAAAGCAAAATTTTAAATATCCAAAAATAATGGAGAAAATATCCGAAAGGAAAAATTTTCTTTAAAAACAGAATGATGACAAATTTTCCCAAAAAAAATTCATTTTTATGTAACTTTCTATTGTAGCAAAATTTAAATTTTCTCCAACCTTTAAATCCCATGTCTTATTTAATTTTTTCATAATTTAATAATTTTTCGTCATTCTTCCCTGCCTGTTACGGAAGGCATTAGACCACATCTAAATATGCTCGTTTTGTCCATTTACTAGACACTGCACCTCGTATTTTTTTTTGCTTCAACGATGAGATTTTGGGCAAAAACCTAAGTGCTAGGAAAAACTGTAGAAGCCCAATTAGTTGATGCCACCTGTCAGCAGTTCGTCATCTTCGTCTTCGCATTTATGACATGAAGGGGTTAATTTTGATGTCGACTTGTCACTCTCAATGTTCGCTCTGCCTCATGCGACACGATAAGTACATTTGGGTCTAAGTGTTCACGCTGTCATGCTGTTCGGCAAGAAACAGCATTCACTTGAAATCTAAGAATAGAGCGAGAGCTGTCATTTTGACAACGAAATTTATGATTTTTAGTATGACAACAGAAATAATGTTGTGCTGGTACATGTGTATGAAATTTTGTAATTTTTTTTTTTATACCCTCCACCATAAGATGGGGGGTATACTAATTTCGTCATTCTGTTTGTAACTACTCGAAATATTCGTCTGAGACCCCATAAAGTATATATATTCTTGATCGTCGTGAAATTTTATGTCGATCTAGCCATGTCCGTCCGTCTGTCCGTCCGTCCGTCCGTCCGTCCGTCCGTCTGTCTGTCGAAAGCACGCTAACTTCCGAAGGAGTAAAGCTATGCGCTTGAAATTTTGCACAAATACTTCTTATTAGTGTAGGTCGGTTGGTATTGTAAATGGGCCATATCGGTCCATATTTTGATATAGCTGCCATATAAACCGATCTTGGGTCTTGACTTCTTGAGCCTCTAGAGTGCGCAATTCTTATCCGATTTTGATGAAATTTTGCACGACGTGTTTTGTTCTGACATCCAACAACTGTGATAAGTATGGTTCAAATCGGTCCATAACCTGATATAGCTGCCATATAAACCGATCTTGGGTCTTGACTTCTTGAGCATCTAGAGTGCGCAATTCTTATCCGATTTTGATGAAATTTTGCACGACGTGTTTTGTTATGAGATCCAACAACTGTGCCAAGTATAGTTGAAATCGGTCCATAACCTGATACAGCTGCCATATAAACCGATCTTGGGTCTTGACTTCTTGAGCCTCTAGAGTGCGCAATTCTTATCCGATTGGAATGAAATTTTGCACGACGTGTTTTGTTATGATATCCAACAACTGTGCCAAGTATGGTTCAAATCGGTCCATAACCTGATATAGCTGTCATATAAACCGATCTTGGGTCTTGACTTCTTGAGCCTCTAGAGGGCGCAATTCTTATCCAATTTGAATGAGTGTTGGCACGTAGTATTTTGTTATGATATCCAACAACTGTGCCAAGTATGGTTCAAATCGGTTCATAACCTGATATAGCTGCCATATAAACCGATCTGGGATCTTGACTTCTTGAGCCTCTAGAGGTCGCAATTATTATCCGATTTGCCTGAAATTTTGTACGACGGATTCTCTCATGACCATTAACATACGTGTTTATTATGGTCTGAATCGGTTTATAGCCTGATATAGCTCCCATATAAATCGATCTCTCTATTTTACTTCTTGAGCCCACAAAGGGCGCAATTCTTATTCGAATTGGCTGACATTTTACACAGGTCTCCAACATATAATTTAATTGTGGTCCAAACCGGATCATATCTTGATATCGCTCTAATAGCAGAGCAAATCTTCTCTTTTATCCTTTTTTTGCCTAAGAAGAGATGCCGGGAAAAGAACTCGACATATGCGATCCATGGTGGAGGGTATATAAGATTCGGCCCGGCCGAACTTAGCACGCTTTTACTTGTTTTTTTTTAAATAGGAAAAAAATTTTTTGAATGGCATCGATATTTGAGGAAATTGTTTGTGGTTGGCAAAAGTTCATGAGCTAAAAATGGAAAACAAATAATCACGAAGGGATGTGTTTGTAGCCTGCCATGGGGTAAAAAGAAAATTTTGAAAAATAAATATGTAGATACAAATAACAACCAACTAACTAATAAATAGCTATCAATCTGAGTGTTCTTCGTGTGAATGATAAACGGTACAACAAAAGACGGAAAATGAACAGGATCAAGAAAAAATCGAACGTATAAACGGATATTGAAGGCACTGACGAAAAATTAGCTGAAACTCTAGGGGACTGAGGGCAAATCGAACAGGCAGATGGATAACACTGGTGTCGACCAGTTTTTTATACCCTCCACCATAAGATGGGGGGTATACTAATTTCGTCATTCTGTTTGTAACTACTCGAAATATTCGTCTGAGACCCCATAAAGTATATATATTCTTGATCGTCGTGACATTTTATGTCGATCTAGCCATGTCCGTCCGTCTGTCCGTCCGTCCGTCAGTCCGTCCGTCCGTCCGTCTGTCTGTCGAAAGCACGCTAATTTCCGAAGGAGTAAAGCTAGCCACTTGAAATTTTGCACAAATACTTCTTATTAGTGTAGGTCGGTTGGTATTGTAAATGGGCCATATCGGTCCATGTTTTGATATAGATGCCATATAAACCGATCTTGGGTCTGGACTTCTTGAGCCTCTACAGTGCGCAATTCTTATCCGATTGGGATGAAATTTTGCACGACGTGTTTTGTTATGATATCCAACAACTGTGCTCAGTATGGTTTAAATCGGTCAATAACCTGATATAGCTGCCATATAAACCGATCTTGGGTCTTGACTTCTTGAGCCTCTAGAGTGCGCAATTCTTATCCGATTGGAATGAAATTTAGCACGATGTGTTTTGTTATGATATACAATAACTGTGCCAAGTGTGGTTCAAATCGGTCCATAACCTGATATAGCTGCCATATAAACCGATCTTGGGTCTTGACTTCCTGAGCCTCTAGAGTGCGCAATTCTTATCCGATTGGAATGAAATCTTGCACGACGTGTTTTGTTATTATATCCAACAACAGTGCCAAGTATGGTTCAAATCGGTCCATAACC
>NW_026739213.1:0-56782 GCF_963082655.1 Stomoxys calcitrans | reverse complement strand
TATATCTAAATATAGTCCAATCTGAACCATATTTAATTCAGATGTCGGGAGGCTTAAAATAACCCACTTTTTTAAATTTCGGCGAAATCGGGTAATAAATAAAGCTTCTATGGCCCTCGGACCCTTTATCGGGAGATCGGTCTATATGGCAGCTATATCTAAATATAGTCCAATCTGAACCATATTTAGGTCAAATATCGGGAGGATTAAAATAACCCACTAATTTAAATTTCAGCGAAATCGGGTAATAAATAAAGCTTCTATGGCCTTCAGACCCTTTATCGGGAGATCGGTCTATATGGCAGCTATATCTAAATATAGTCCGATCTGAACCATATTTGAGTCGGATACTGGGAGGTTTCAAATAACCCACTGTTGTAAATTTCAGCGAAATCCGGTAATAAATAAAGCTTCTATGGCCCTCAGACCCTTTATCGGGAGATCGGTCTATATGACGGCTATATCTAAATATAGTCCGATATGAACCATATTTAGGTCAAATGTCGGGAGGCTTAAAATAACCCACTGTTTTAAATTTTAGCGAAATCGGGTAATAAATAAAGCTTTTATGGCCCTCAGGCCCTTTATCGGGAGAGCTATAGCATTCGTATAAACCGATCTCTGGATTTAACATCGGTTTTTAACCTAATGTAACTCCAATATAAACCAATCTCTCAATTATCCTTGTTTGGTTGGTTTCAAAGGTTCGGACCGGTCGAACTCAATACGTTTTTATACCCTCCACCATCGGATGGGGGTATACTAATATCGTCATTCTGTTTGAAACTCCTCGAAATATTTGTCTAAGACCCCATAAAGTATATATAATCTTGATCGTCATGACATTTTAAGTCGAACTAGCCATGTCCGTCCGTCGGTCTGTCTGTCGAAAGCACGCTAACTTTCGAAGAAGTAAAGCTAGCTGCTTGAAATTTTGCACAAATAATTCATATTAGTGTAGGTCGGTTGGGATTGTAAACATCAGTTCACAGTTTTGATATAGCTGCCATATAAACCGATCTTGGGTCATAATTTCTTGCGCATCTAGAGGGCGCAATTCTCGTTCGATTTGACTGAAATTTTGCACGTGAGGTTTTGATATCACTTCCAACACCTGCGCCAAGTATGGTTCAAATCGGTCCGTGTTTTGATATAGCTGCCATATAAACCGATCTTGGGTCTTGACTTCCTGAGCCTCTAGAGGGCTCAACTCTCATCCGATTTGGCTGAAATTTTGCATGAGGTGTTCGATTATGACTTTCAATAACTGTACTTAGTATGGCGCAAATCGGTACATCAAGTGATATGGCTGCCATATAAACCGATCTGCGATCTTGACTTCTTGAGCCTCTAGAGGGCGGAATTCTCATTTGATTTGGCAGAAAATTTGTAAGACGGCTTCCGTCCGTCTGTCTGTCGAAGCACGCTTACTTCGAAGGAGTAAAGTTAGCCGCTTGAAATTTATCCACAAATACCTTTTATTAGTGTAGGTCGATTGGTATTGAAAATGGGTCAAATCGGTCCATGTTTTGTTATAGCTGTCATATAAACCGATCTTGGGCCTTCACTTCTTGAGCCTCTAGAAGGCTCAATTCTCGTCCGATTGGAATGAAATGTTGCACGTGGTATTTTCGTATCACTTCCAACAACTGCGATGAGTATGGTTCAAATTGTTCCATGTTTTGATATAGCTGCCATATAAACCGATCTGGGGTCTTGATTTATTGGGCCTCTAGAGGGCGCATTTATCATTTGGCTGAAATTTTGCACGTAGTGTTTTGGTATCACTTCCAATAACCATATTGAGTATGATTTAAATCAATTAATAATCTGGTATAGCTGTCATATAAACCTATCTTGGATCTTGACTTCTTGAACCAACAGAGCGCGCAATTCTCATCCGATTTGGCATGAGGTGTTTTGTTATGACTTCCAACAACTGTGCTATGTCTCACGCAAATCGGTACATAACCTGATTTAGCTGCCGTATAAACCGAACTGGGATCTTGACTTCTTGCGCCTCTAGAGGGCGCAATTCTTACCCGATTCGGAAGAAATTTTGTACAACGGCTTCTATTATGACCTTCAACATACGTGTCTAATATGATCTGAATCGATCAATAGCTTGATGCAGCTCCCATATAAACCTATCTCCCGATTTTGCTTCTTAAGCCCCTACAAGGCGCAATTTTTATCCGAATGAACTGAAATATTACACAATGACTTCTACAATGTTCAGCATTTATTTATGGTCCGAATCGGACTATAACTTCATATAGCTCCAATAGCATAACAGTTCTTATTCAATATTCTTTGTTTGCCTAAAAAGAAATACCGCGCATAGAAATCGACAAATGCGATCCATTGTGGAGGGTATATAAGATTCGGCCCGGCCGAACTTAGCACGCTTTTACTTGCTACTTATTTTCTGATGTTCTCACCAGAATTCGAACCCTGTTTTTAAAACCTCGAAGTCTTGTACGTCATCTAGTTAACAGCTCAGCTATTTCCTTGACAAATTGGTTAGTGATACGGTCGTCCCGGTAGCCGAAAAGGTACCTTGCTCGGCACCAGTGCGATGGTCGTGGATTCCAAATGCCACCAAAGACTTTGGTCTTACGCTAATGTGGCCTTGCAATGAAATCCGAAGGCCACCGTAGCTCTGAAGTTAGCATGTCCGCCTGTGACGCTGAACGCCTAGGTTCGAATGCTGGCGAGAACATCAGAAAAGATTTTCAGAGGCTGTTATCCCCTCCTAATACTTGCGACATTTGTGAAGTTCTATGCCACGGAAAAACGTCTCCCCTAAGAGGTGTTGCACTACCGCACCCCCGTTTGGACTCGTCTATTAAAAGGATCATTGAGCTTTAACTGGAATCGGGCATCACTCATTGATATTTGTGAAAGTTGTTCCTTTTCCTTAATGGAATGTTAATGGGCAAATTTGCAAAGAATCTGTTTAAAGACTGTCACTCTATCCCAACCTAAACTAAGTATTGTATTTGTACTGACTATGATCCCGGTAATACCCCTTTGTAAAATCATAGACTTTTTCCAACTTTATGCATGACCTATCTCACTATGCGGGGTTCCTAGAAGAAAATTCAATCGTAATCGATCTCATTTACCATATTCAACTGTAGCAAAATAGCTCTTAAATAATTATGATTTCCTCAATTTGCTCTCAAAATTCATTAGAAAGTTAATTAGACGAATCTGTGGTATTTTTATTGACTAACACAACCGTGAAAATGAGCAACCATGGACAAAAATTTGTTTGCCCTCTGTAACTGCAAATTGGCCCTTGGCAGTTGGCTTATTTTGAATGCTGCCAAATTAAATGTGGAAACTCCCCATATGGTAGAGGGCTTTTGAGTATGGCTCCTCGTTTGAGTTTGTTTCGACATTTCGCTGATTTGCTTTCTCTATGGTACTAAAGAGTGCAATAAAAGCGAAAAAACCAAACTTTACAATGGCTAACATAACCACAAACGAGAAAACATCACAACTCATATTTTTGTAAACAGAGAGAAAACTGGAATAATTTAAAATGCCCGCCATGGCCCAATGGGCCAGAATTGAAAGTAACGCACTACTTTGGTTAAGAATGGAACACTAGTAAAAACATATACAAACAAAAGTGCAGCCATATGAAGAGCATAGCAAAATGAGAGAAGGGTGTTGTCTAAAGGAGTGGTAGGTTATTTTTAAAACGTCCGTCCGTCTGTGATAATCATGATTCAAACTTTAGAAATGAGAAAGAAAGCAAAAGTCGGGCGTATCCAACTTTATAATACCCAAGTCGAGTTTAGCTATTAATCTTATATATCTTTCTTATATATAACAAGTAAGAGCGTGCTAAGTTCGGCCGGGCAGAATCTTATATGCCCTCCACCATGGATCGCATTTGTCGAGTTCTATGCGTGATATCTCTTTTTAGGCAAACAGAGAATATTGAATAAGAACTGTTATGCTATTGGAGATACATCAAGTTATAATCCGATTCGGACCATAAATAAATTCTGAACATTGTAGAAGTCATTGTGTAATGTAATTCGGATAGGAATTGCGCCTTGTAGGGGCTCAAGAAGCAAAATCGGGAGATAGGTTTATATGGGAACTATATCAAGCTATTCATCGATTCAGACCATATTAGATACGAATGTAGAAGGTCATGAGAGAAGCCGTTGTACAAAATTTCTTCCAAATCGGATTAGAATTGCGCTCTCTAGAGGCTCAAGAAATCAAAATCCCAGATCGGTTTATATGGCAGCTATATCAGGTTATTAACCGATTTGAATCATACTAAACACAGTTATTGGAAGTGATACCAAAACACCTCATGCAAAATTTCAGACAAATCGGATGAGAATTGCGCGCTCTATTGGCTCAAGAAGTCAAGATCCAAGATCGGTTTATATGACAGCTATACCAGATTATTAACCGATTTGAATCATACTAAACACAGTTATTGGAAGTGATAACAAAACACTTCGTGCAAAATTTCAGTCGAATCGGACGAGAATTGCGTCTTCTTGAGGCTCAAGAAGTCAAGACCCAAGATAGGATTATATGGCAGCTAAATCAAAACATGGACCGATTTGGGCCATTTACAATCCCTTCCGGCCTACACTAATAAAAAGTATTTGTGTAAAATTCCAAGCGACTAGCTTTACTCCTTCGAAATTTAGCGTACTTTCGACAGACAGATGGACGGACGGACAGACGGACGGATATATATTGTGTTGCCCAAAAAGTAATTGCGGATTTTTTAAAAGAAAGTAAATGCATTTTTAATAAAACTTAGAATGAACTTTAATCAAATATACTTTTTTTACACTTTTTTTCTAAAGCAAGCTAAAAGTAACAGCTGATAACTGAAAGAAGAAAGAATGCAATTACAGAGTCACAAGCTGTGAAAAAATTTGTCAACGCTGACTATATAAAAAATCCGCAAGTACTTTTTGGGCAACCCAATATATACTTTATTGGGTCTCAGACGCATATTTCGAGGTGTTACAAACAGAATGACGAAATACCCCCATCCTATGGTGGAGGGTACAGAAATGTGTTGTCAATGATATTCGTCGCCAGAAATTGCTGTTGAGGCGTTTAGTTACCATGTTTTGGATGTATCTCAATCGGAGTGGAAAAAATTCATCGCCAATTGGTTTGAGCGCATTCAAAAGTGTGCAAGTCATGCTGGAGGATAACTTGAAAAGCAATAAAACCATTTTTGTTTGGTAACAAAAAAATCCATTTTTATTATTAGGGCAAACCTTTATATAGCAACCCTCGTACCCTCCACCGAATAGTTGACCGGTTTTGTCATTACATTTGCAACATACAACCTATACATACATACATCAAACATACATTCTTGATCGTCGTAATATTCATAAACGATCTAGCTATGTCGGTTCGTCTGTCTGTTAAAATCACCCTTTAGCCTTTAGTTCAAAGATGGTCTATATCTTGCTATAGCACCTTGCATACCGAACTACCGATAAGAATTTTTGACTTCATTTAAATCATATTTTAGCCTTGATTTTAATGAAAATCAGTGCCGAGTTAGGATAAAGAGATCCTCCCGATTAAAAGTCCTGAGCCCATAAATGCACAATTACTACCTATTTTCGCCATAACATTGGGTTGTGTGGACCCCTGAACATCTGAACACGAATTATATCTGACCTTATTTGTGTGTAGACCTATTCTCGTTGGACACACAAAAGCTGCATTTCTTACCCAGAATATACGAAATTTCGAAGGGATGCCTTGGCACTCGTACAAGTTACATTCCATATTGGCCCCCAACTTGGGCCCATGAAAATTCCATTAAGGAGTAGGGGAAAACTTCTCACAATGAGTGCCGTCTTATTCAAGTTTAAACTCAATGATAAGGGACCTCGTTTTATACCCACCACCGAAGAATGGGAGGCCATGTCCGTCCGTCTGTCTGTTGAAATCACGCTACAGTCTTTAAAAATAGAGATATTGAGCTGAAACTTTGCACAGATTTTTTTTTAACCATAAGCAGGTTAAGTTCGAAGATGGGCTATATCGGACTACATCTTGATATAGCCCCCATATAGACCGATCCGCCGATTTAGGGTCTTAGGCCCATAAAAGCCACATTTATTATCCGATTTTGCTGAAATTTGGGACAGTGATTCATGTAAGGCTCTTATATATACTCCTTCAATTTGGTTAGTTTGGTCCAGATCGGTTCAGATTTGGATATAGCTGCCATATGGACCGATCAGCCGATTTTGGGTCTTAGGCCCATCACGCAACAGTCTTTAAAAATGCAGATATAGAGCTGAAACTTTGAACAGATTCTTCTTTTGTTTATAAGCAGGTTAAGTTCGAAGATGGGCTATATCGGACTATATCTTGATATAGCCCCCATATAGACCGATCCGCCGATTAAGGGTCTTAGACCCATAAAATCCACATTTATTGTCCGATTTTGCTGGAATTTAAGACAGTGAGTTGTGTTAGGCCCTTCAAAATCCTTCGTCAAATTGGCCCAGATCGGTTCAGATTTTGATATAGCTGCCATATAGACCGATCCTCAGAATTAGGGCCTTAGGCCCATAAAAGCCACATTTATTATCCGATTTTGCTGAAATTTGGGACAGTGAGTTGTGTTAGGCCCTTCGAAATCCTTCGTCAATTTGGCTCAGATCGGTCTGTATTTGGATATAGCTGCCATATAGACCAATCCTCAGATTTAGGTTATTAGGTCCACAAAAGCCACATTTAATATCCGATTTTGTTGAAATTTGGGACAGTGAGTTAAGTTAATCTCCTTGACATACTTCTTAAATATGGCGCAGATCGGTCCAGATTTGAATATAGTTGCCATATAGACCGATATCTAGGTTTAAGGTTTTGGGGCCATAAAAGGCGCATTTATTGTCCGATTTCGCCGAAATGTAGGACAGTGAGTTGTGCTAGGAAGTTCGACTTCATACTTCAATTTGGCTCAGATCGGTCCAGATTTGAATATTGCTGCCATATAGACCGATCTCTCGATTTAAAGCGCAATTATTGTCCAATGTCGCCGAAATTTGGGACGAGATTTGTTAAGTTAAGCCCCTCGACATACTTCTGCAATTTGGCTCAGATCGATCAAGATTTGCATATAGCTGTCATACATACCGATTCCTCGATCTAAGGTTTTGGGGCCATAAAAGGCGTATTTATTGTCCGATTTCGCCGAAATTTGGGACAACTTGGCCCAAATCAGTTCAGATTTGGATATAGCTGCCATATAGGCCGATATCTGGATTTAAAGTTTTGGCCCCAAAAAAGGCGCATTTATCATCCGATTTCACTGAAATTTTGAATCCAAATCGGAACATATTACGTTATAAGTGCTATGGGACATACGGTATGCAATTTTTACCGGATTTTGATGAATGGTGGTTTTCATATATACCCGAGGTGGTGGGTATCCAAAGTTCGGCCCGGCCGAACTTAACGCCTTTTTACTTGTTTTTAGATATAGCTACTAAAAAGTTGGAGGCCACCGTAGCGCAGAGGTTAGCATTTCCGCCTGTGATGCTGAACGCCTGGGTTCGAATCCTGGCGAGACCATCAGAAAAAAATTTTCACCGGTGGTTTTCCCCTCCTAATGCTGGCGACATTTTTGAGGTACTATGCCATGTAAAACTTCTCTATAAAGAAGTGTCGCAATGCGGCTCGCCGTTCGGACTCGGCTATAAAAAGGAGGCCCCTTTATCATTGAGCTTAAACTTGAATCGGACTGCACTCATTGATATGTGAGAAGTTTGCCCCTGTTCCTTAGTGGAATATTCATGGGCAAAATTTGCAATTTACTAAAAAGTTCAATATTTTGTTATACACAATTGAACAATGACTTGTACTTATTAGTAATTGGTCCATATAGGAAAATATTTCGATATAGCTGGGGTATATGCTAGGGGTATATAAGGTTTGGATTTTTCACCGTATTTTGACGAAAGGGGCTTTACATATATTCCCAAGGTGGTAGGTAGCCTTTATACTGGTTGTAACTGAGTCCGAACGGCATACCGCAGTGTGACACATCTTTGGGAAGAAGTTTTTACATGGCAGAGTACCTCAGAAATGTAGGATAACCACCGATGAACATTTTTCTGATGTTTTAGCCAGGACTCGAACCCACGCATTCAGCGTCATAGGCGTACAGGCTTACCCCTGCGCTACGGTGGCATAGTAACTTACATCCCTCAATAAAATGTTTTTGTCACTCCCATGTTGGTTTCCAAAATCCATGTCTCTGAATTTGGTTATGCAAAAAGGCTTGCATCAGGACACGTAGAATTTTAAACCACAAATCTAATTTCAGTGAAGTACCAGCATGCATAAGCTCAACATTTACCCATATACACAGGCAAATCAGGAGATTCACTTTCACACATTTCAAGAGAACAAAAATGGATGTGTTTGAAAACAGCAAGGCCGCATATGGAAAACATATTAAAATTACTTGGGAGATTAAATTAACATTCGAAGTAAGTAGAGTATGGCGGCAAGCAAACTATCAAATTTGGTGCATGGCCAATGGAAAAATAACTTATTCATCTCCCTTTAAATCTAACCCAACTTGTTCTTAAGGCTTAGCATCTAGAAATCCCATTTCCCATATTACATTCACTCCATTGTTTTTTGTCATCTCCAAACCGCCAATCTTTCGACATCACTTTCCATTGAAATGCACATCACAAGCACACATGCAAATTGAAAGGAAGCATCATAATCGTCAGCCCCATCAACGACATCCTGTAGTTTTCACTCAACACTCTCCGGAGTGTTTTATTTTACGCTGCGTACTTTAATAGAATCCCAACGACACTTTTCACATCCCTTTTCTCAGTTCCTTCTTTATTTTCATTTCATAGTAAATTCAATTTTTCACGAAGACGTGAGACATGTTAACGGAAATATGAAATATAAAATCCAACACTCACAATAACTACAAATATCCCACAAAAATTCGTATTCCTAGCTTTGGAGGATAGGACTTACCCACTTTTTTCTTACAAACATGCCACCGAGCAGCGACAAGCTGCCCATATATAGAAATGCTGACAAATGCTCAAGCAAGCATTTGTCTGCCCACGTAGATGAATGAACGCGACTAGAGCGGCACGTATATGGGAAAGGGTTGAAATAGCTTAAGCCACAAAGATTATAAACCTTGGAACCTTAGGTGAGGTTAGGTTGAAGGGCACTCGACTAGCAATCTCGGTTACTTGCTGTTTCAATCTTGTACCTTAGGTCCACTGCGTTCACCCTAGAAAAAAAGTTGAAGAGAAGATGGTTAGAAAATAGTTAAAAAGAAATATAATCGGAAGATCGGTTTATATGGAACCTATATTAGGTTATGAGCCGATTTAGACCATACTTCGCATTATTGTTGCAAAACAAAACAAAACACTTAGGGAGAAAAGAGGGTGCGGATATTAGTCAGCCACATGCTCGTAAGCCAGTAACAAAACACTTCAATCAAAACTTCAGCCAAATCAGATAGGAATTGCGCCCTATAGTGACTCAAGACCCAAGATCGGTTTATATGACAGCTATATCAAAATATGAACCGATATGGCCCATCTACAATCCCAACCGATCTACACTAGTGAGAAGTATTTGTGCAAAATTCCAAGAGCCTAGCTTTACTCCTTCGAAAGTAAGATTGTTTTTTTGGCCTTAAGCAGTCATATCGAGATATCGGTACTTAGGGGGCCTATATCACCATATTGGCCGATTCGGAAAAAACTTGGCACTGATGTTGTAAGTCATAAGTCAAATTTCAGCCGAATCAGGAGAAAATGTAGGCTTCTAGAAGCTGAGGAAATCAAATTCGGGGATCGCTATATATGGGGGCTATATGTGTTTATAGACTGATTTGGATCATACTTTCATACTGTCTTTGTTCCAAATTTCTGCCAATGAAAATGAAAATAGAGGCTTATAAGGGCTCAAGAAGTCAAATCCGGGGATCGGTTTATATGGGGGCTATGTCTGTTTATGAACAGATTTGAATTATACTTGCCACGGATGTTGGAAGTCATAACTTAAGTCTTTGTTCCAAATTTCAGCCAAATCGGATGAAAATTGAGGCTTACAAGGGACCAAGAATTCAAATCGGGATATCGGTTTATATGTGAGCTATTGGGTTGCCCAAAAAGTAATTGCGGATTTTTTAAAAGAAAGTAAATGCATTTTTAATAAAACTTAGAATGAACTTTAATCAAATATACTTTTTCTACACTTTTTTTCTAAAGCAAGCTAAAAGTAACAGCTGATAACTGACAGAAGAAAGAATGCAATTACAGAGTCACAAGCTGTGAAAAAATTTGTCAACGCCGACTATATGAAAAATCCGCAATTACTTTTTGGGCAACCCAATATATCAGGTTAAAAACAGATTTCAACTGTACTTGGCACAATTGTATGAAGTCGTAACAGAACACCATCCGTATGAGTATAAAAATGGCTTTAGTGGGAACAGCGCCATGTACCTGACTCCCTCAGTTCAGCGCTTCTCTCAGGGCACTTCACCTTGCACACAAAACAACCATAGGTGAGAATTGGCCAAACGACCGACGTAAATATCCAGTGCACCGTCCGCGGCCTTAGGCCCCATATCCAGTGCACCGTCCCCTGGGGGTGGGCTAAGCACCCTCCACAGCAGTATAAGACTCCTCTCCCCCCTACCAAAATGCAAATTTTGCCCACGAACATACCACTAAGGAAGAGGGGCAAACTTCTCACATATCAATGAGTGCAGTTCGATTCAAGTTTAAACTCAATGATAGGAGGCCTCCTTTTTATAGCCAAGTCCGAACGATGTGGCGCAGTGCGACATCTCTTTGGAGAGAAGTTTTACCTCATAGATATTATCAGCATTAGGAGGGGAAAACCACCGCTGAAAATTTTTATAATGTTCTCGCCAGGATTCGAACCTAGGCGTTCAGCATCATTAGCGGACAAGCTAACCTCTGCGCTATGGTGGCCACCCTTCCCTCAACCAGAATTTTAAAAACTACGTTGTTTTCGACACAATATTTAAATTTTTCTACTTTTAAAAGTTTTTAGCCGTCGCATAAAATTGGGCTAGTGACGCTAATGCCCTTTCTTCGACGTTTCTTCTCCAACTTATTGGGTTGCCCAAAAAGTAATTGCGGATTTTTCATATAGTCGGCGTTGACAAATTTTTTCAACGGCTTGTGACTCTGTAATTGCATTCTTTCTTCTGTCAGTTATCAGCTGTTACTTTTAGCTTGCTTTAGAAAAAAAGTGTAGAAAAAGTATATTTGATTAAAGTTCATTCTAAGTTTTATTAAAAATGCATTTACTTTCTTTTAAAAAATCCGCAATTACTTTTTGGGCAACCCTAGTTTCTGGTCAAGAATCACGCTCAATCACTTGGCCTCCGCAGGGAGAGCGGCAGCTCCAACCCATCCAGGAAAGCACCAGTTCAGTCTTTCTGAAATAAATATACCAACCCCGTTGGCCTCCGCCCATCCGGACAGCTTCCTTTGATGAGGTCCACGAACGAGTTCCGTAATAGTAGAGAGCAAACGGCCACCCATCATAATGACGACATTGTCCGCATAGGCAACAACCTTCACTGTCTCCCTCTCTAATGATCTCAGAATCCCATTGATCACCAAAAGCCACAAAAGAGGTGATACAACTTCTCCCTGCAAAGTTTCTGTGGCCACAATCTTCCTCATCGAGAGCTCTGCCGGTGATTCGTTGATAATTCAACCTTTCAGCATCGCATCTACCCAATTCACCAAAAGGGGAAGACCTTCAAGCTCACCAGAGCGCCATGTATTGATTCCAACTTCACATTATTAAAAGCCCCTTCTATGTCCAAGAAGGTCGCCAATCGCCCACATCCAAATTTCCCTCGATGTAGCCAACCACATCATGAAGGGCACTATCAACCCACCGGCCTTTAATATACGCATGCTGATTACCCATACGAGTGAAGGGTCGAGATGGTCTTTAATTTTTTCAAAGTCTTCAAAATGAAGTTTGACAGTTTAATTGGCCTGTATTCCTTAGATAGAGAATGGCTCGGGTTTTTTTGGATAGAGAATGGCTCGGGTTTACGTGCAAAATTTCAATAAAATCGGTTAAGAATTGCGCCCTCTATAGGCTCAAGAAGTCAAGACCCAAGATTGGTTTATATGGCAGCTATATTAAAACATGGGCCGATTTGGCCCGTTTACAAGCCCAACCGACCTACGCTAATTAAAAGTATTTGTGCAAAATTTCAAGCGGCTAGCTTTGCTCCTTCGAAGGTTAGCGTGCATTCGACAGACAGACGGACGGACGGACGGACGGACATGGCTAGATCGACACAGAATGACATGACGATCAAGAATATATATACTTTATGGGGTCTTAGACGTATATTTCGAGGTGTTTCAAACAGAATGACGAAATTAGTATACCCCCATCCTATGGTGGAGGGTATAAAACCATTCTCTACCTTAGACTTCATATGCGTTGCAGCGACCCGTTTTTTGGACTTAGTATAATCTTTGTCACTTTTAAAGCGGACATAATGCTAAAACAAGTAAAAGCGTGCTAAATTGGGCTGAATCTTGGGAACCCACCACCCACCACATTCTGCTAAAATGTGGAACTATTGTATATCGAATTGGACCGTACTTGGCTCAGTTGTTGAGAATCATAACAGAACACTATGTGCAAAAATATTTGGGCGTTATATCCGTTGGATGTTGTGACCAGTCACCGGTTTTCCTAGGGTTCCTACATGGTGAGTCATAGCCCGGAGATAACATCAGATCGTAGAGGATAAATTTATGGTCCAAAAGAGTCATTCTCGGACACTCTCCATTCCTTTAAAATAGTTTCATCGACATTTGTGAAAGTTGTGTCTATCACCTCTGAATAAACTCATAAATCGACTTACCTCTCTTGTGGATGTTCGTACTACCCCATTGTGAGTGCTGCGCATTGGCATTTCAGTCCAAGATCAGCCACATCCTCCGGTCGTTCTGGCACACTAGCCTTCGCACTGCCTCGTTAGGTGGGCAGGTCTGCTCGAAGGGCAGGTAAGCCGATGGTTACCTCAATTTTCGAGCAGTTTAGCCTAGTAAGGTCTGAATTGTTTCATGATCATATATGGCTCATTCTGTTTGTAACTACTCGAAATATTCGTCTGAGACCCCATAAAGTATATATATTCTTGATCGTCGCGACATTTTATGTCGATCTAGCCATGTCCGTCCGTCTGTCCGTCCGTCCGTCTGTCTGTTGAAAGCACGCTAACTTCCGAAGGAGTAAAGCTAGCCGCTTGAAATTTTGCACAAATACTTCTTATTAGTATAAGTGGGTTGGTATTGTAAATGGGCCATATCGGTACATGTTTTGATATAGCTGCCATATAAACCGATCTTGGGTCTTGACTTCTTGAGCATCTAGAGTACGCAATTCTTATCCGATTGGAATGAAATTTTGCACGACGTGTTTTGTTATGATGTCCAACAACTGTGCTAAGTATGGTTCAAATCGGTTCATAACCTGATATAGCTGCCATATAAACCGATCTTGGGTCTTGACTTCTTGAGCCTCTAGCGTGCGCAATTCTTATCCGATTGAAATGAAATTATGCACGACGTGTTTTGTTATTATATCCAACAGCTGTGCCAAGTATGGTTCAAATCGGTCCATAACCTGATATAGCTGCCATATAAACCGATCTTGGGTCTTGACTTCTTGAGCCTCTAGAGGGCGCAATTCTTTTCCGATTGAAAAGAAATTATGCAAGACGTGTTTTGTTATTATATCCAACAGCTGTGCCAAGTATGGTTCAAATCGGTCCATAACCTGATATAGCTGCCATATAAACCGATCTTGGGTCTTGACTTCTTCAGCCTCTAGCGTGCGCAATTCTTATCCGATTTGAATGAGTTTTTGCACGAAATATTTCGTCATGATATTCAACAACTGTGCCAAGTATGGTTGAAATCGGTCCATAACCTGATATAGCTGTCATATGAACAGATCTGGGGATTTGACTTCTTGAGCTTCTAGAGGGCGCAATTTCTATCCGATTTGGCTGAAATTCTGCATGACATATTTTATTATTACTTTCAACAACTGTGTCAAATAAGGTTCAAATCGGTTCATAACCTGGTATAGCTGCCATATAAACCCATCTGGGATCTTGACTTCTTGACCCCTAGAGGTCGCAATTATTATCCGATATGCCTGAAATTTTGTACGACGGATCCTCTCATGACCATCAACAAACGTGTTTATTATGTTCTGAATCGGTCTATAGCCCGATACAGATCCCATATAAATCGTTTTCTCTATTTTACTTCGTCAGTCCCAATGGGCGCAATTCTTATATGAATTGGCTGAAATTTTTCACAGGTCTCCAACATATAATTTAATTGTGGTTCGAACCGGACCATACCTTGATATCGTTTTAATAGCAGAGCAACTCTTTTCTTATATCCTTTTTAGCCTAAGAAGAGATGCCGGGAAAACAACTCGACAAATGCGATCCATGGTGGAGGGTATATAAGATTCGGCCCGGCCGAACTTAGCACGCTTTTACTTGTTTATTTTGTTCTCGTTGGGACTCGAACTCTGGCGTTTAGCATTACAGACTGACATGCTAACCTTTGCGCTATGGTGAGCTCCCAATGTTTCTTCTATATAAAATGATCTCCAGAGCTAACATTATTATATTCAAAATGTGAGTTAGTCTTCTTCTGCATTTTGTATTTTTGTATGTGGTATTCGAGCTTCATCTTTGAAACGTGAGAATTCCAGGAATGTTGCGGATATGAATTGATATAAATTTAACTCATGTTGTTGATTGTACAACGATATTTCTTGGCAGGAAACGGAAGTCAAATGGCGAATTTTCTTATTTATACTCAGTGATGGTGCAATAAGGACATTGCAATTGGGGGAAACTATGTGCAATAGTAATCGTTTTGAAATTACAAACATGAGATCCTTAATTTTCAAAGTACCAGAATAAATACATCTTGAACAGTTGTTCAAGAATATAAAAAAGGATTTTTTATCGAAAGGAAGTGACATGTATTTTATTGCGTATAAAGTTGGTTAGGTTAAGTTAGGTAAGAGTGGCAGTCCTTTTAGAGACTTACTTAGGCAATTTGAAGTCCATTGTGATACTACAGTAGCGACAGACCAAGGCTTCTGGCGGGAACCGAACCCACGACCTCTGCACTGGTAATCCAATGGGCTATCGGCAGATAGCTCCATATCTGCATATAAACCAATCTCGAGCCATATTTAAGTTGGCTATGGGAAGACTTCAATCAACTCATATATGAAATTTCACCCAAATCGGATAATAATTGCGGCTTTTATGAGTTTAAGACCCTAAATCCGCAGATCCTTTTATAGGCTCAATACGCAATATCGGGAGATCAGTCTTTGAGGCAGCTATATCGAAATATGGTCCGAACTGAACCACATTTGAAAAAAAAGAAGAATGTACCAAAACTCATTGTGCGCAATTTCATCGAATTCAGGTAATAAATGAATCTTTTATGGCCTTAAACCCCATATCGGGAGATCGGGGGGTCCATATCTTCTTCTTCTTATATATAACAAGTAAAAGCGTGCTAAGTTCGGCCGGGCCGAATCTTATATACCCTCCACCATGGATCGCATTTGTCGAGTTCTTTTCCCGGCATCTCTTCTTAGGCAAAAAAAGGATATAAGAAAAGATTTGCTCTGCTATTAGAGCGATATCAAGATATGGTCCGGTTTGGACCACAATTAAATTATATGTTGGAGACCTGTGTAAAATGTCAGCCAATTCGAATAAGAATTGCGCCCTTTGTGGGCTCAAGAGCTGTGGGAGCTGTATCGGCCTATAGACCGATTCAGACCATAATAAACACGTATGTTGATGGTCATGAGAGAATCCGTCGTACAAAATTTCAGGCAAATCGGATAATAATTGCGACCTCTAGAGGCTCAAAATGTCAAGATCCCAGATCGGTTTATATGGCAGCTATATCAGGTTATGAACCGACTTGTACTTTATTTGACATAGTTGTTAAAAGTAACAATAAAAAACTTCTTGCGAAATTACAGCCAAATCGGATAGAAATTGAGCCCTCTAGAAGCTCAAGAAGTCAAGTCCCCAGATCTGTTTATATAACAGCTATATCAGGTTATGAACCGATTTGAACCATATTTGGCACAGTTGTTGGATAGTATAACAAAATACTACGTGCCAAAATTCATTCAAATTGGATAAGAATTGCGCCCTCTAGAGGCTCAAGAAGTCAAGACCCAAGATCGGTTTATATGACAGCTAAATAAGGTTATGGACCGATTTGAACCATACTTGGCACAGTTGTTGGATATCATAACAAAACATGTCGTGCAAAATTTCATTCCAATCGGATAAGAATTGCGCACTCTAGAGGCTCAAGAAGTCAAGACCCCAGATCGGTTTATATGGCAGCTATATCAGTTTATGGACCGATTTGAACTATACTTGACACAGTTGTTGGATATCATAACAAACCACGTCGTGGAAAATTTCATTCCAATCGGATAAGAATTGCGCACTCTAGAGGCTTAAGAAGTCAAGACCCAAGATCGGTTTATATGGCAGCTATATCAGGTTATGGTCCGATTTGAACCATACTTGCCACAGTTGTTGGATATCATAACAAAACACGTCGTGCAAAATTTCATCCCAATCGGATAAGAATTGCGCACTCTAGAGGCTCAGGAAGTCAAGACCCAAGATCGGTTTATATGGCAGCTATATCAAAACATGGACCGATATGGCCCATTTACCGACCTACACTAATAAGAAGTACTTGTGCAAAATTTCAAGTGGCTAGCTTAACTCCTTCGGAAGTTAGCGTGCTTTCGACAGACAGACGGACGGACGGACGGACGGACGGACGGACATGGCTAGATCGACATAAAATGTCACGACGATCAAGAATATATATACTTTATGGGGTCTCAGACGAATATTTCGAGTAGTTACAAACAGAATGACGAAATTAGTATACCCCCCATCTTATGGTGGAGGGTATAAAAATCAATTTGTGTTTGTTTGTTTTTCGGTTTGTTTGTTTGTTCCGTGTAGACCCAAACACCGCTAAGCCGATTACTTTGAAATTTTCACAGATTGTGTAGGTTGGTCTGGATGGAAACATAGGCTTTATAATTTTTTGATATCGGGAGGGGGCGGACCCTCCCCCTTAACCCAAATGTACTACCCAATAATAAAAGTGGACCGATCGGGACAATATGGGATTCAAATGAAAGGTATTCCAGAGAAGAGTACGAATTTCATAATAAAAGTTGGGTCCAAGTTCCTGGGGGGCCGCCACAGCCCCAAAACCCTTTAAAATAGGTTTATTTGACTCATGACAATATGGGACTCCAATGAAAGGTATTCGGGAGTACATTTTCAATATCGTCAGGAAGTAGGAATAGCCTTTATAATTTAGTGATAATGGAAGGTGGCGGACTCTCCACCGTTACCCCAAAAACACCACCCAAAATCAAAAGTGGATCATTAAGGACAATATGGGTATCAAATGAAAAGTATGCTGGAGTAGATAACGAATCTGGCATACAAATTCATGTTGGCATATAGGGCTTCACCCCACCCCCTCAAAAACGCCCAAATGAACACATTAGCCAATCACGGCTTTATGGGACTCGGTTTGTTTGTGCCGTATAGACTGAAAACGGCAGAAACGAAATTTTCGCATATTGTGTAGGTTGGTCTGGAAGGAAACATCTTATATATAAAAATCAATTTATGTTTGTTTGTTTGTATGTTTGTTCGATTTTCTTGAAATTTTCACAGATGGTGCATTATGACCCCGTGGTAAAAATAGGGTACTAAATTTTTTGATATCCGATGTGGGGGCGGACCCTCCCCCTTACCCTAATTTTCAGAAACGCCAGATCTCGGAGATGTGTGGTGCGATTTAAACGAAATTTTGTGTGCTCTCATATAGTACCCTAAAAATAAAAATTTGGTATCCAAATTTCGGATGGGGTACCTAGGGGGGCCGCCACACCCTAAAACCTACCAAACATATATTTACACCAATCACTACAATATGGGACTCAAATAAAAGGTATTTAGGATAAGAAAACGTATCTGATATCCAATTGTCGGACCAAGTGCTAGGGGGACCAATACAAGCCCCAAAACCCCCCTAAATCGGACGTATTTACCGACCATGGCAATATGGGGTTCAAATAAATGATATATAGATATTTGAGAATAGAGCACGTTGCTGATATATTTTCAGGTCTTAGAATTTGGGGGGGACCACCCCACTCGCAAAACACCCCTAAACTGGGCATATTTGCCGACCATAACAATGTGGGGCTTAAATGAAAGGTATTGGAGGGTAGAGCAAGAATTGATACCCATTTTCGGGACCAATTTTCTGGGGGTCTACCCCTTTGCCAAAATACCTCACAAACATCAATTTTTTACTAACCATCGCAATATGGGGCTAAATTTAGAGGTATTTGGGAATAGAATACAAATTTGCTATTCAAATGTAGGACCATGTATTTAATATTTAAGGCATCACCCCTTCTCCAAAACACCCCCCAAAGGGTAAACATTTTTCGACCATGGGATTAGAAAACGAATTTGATAACCAATTTTGGGACCACGTGTTTGGGCGACGCCTTATTCTGTAAACTACCCTCAAAATCTATGGCAATTTGGGGTTCAAATGAATGGTATTTGAGAGAAAAGAACGATGCTGATTTTTTTTCAGGGTCAAGTGTCTGGGGGACCACCTCACCCCCGAAAACACCCCTAAATCAGACATCATGAGAATATCGGGCTGAAATAAAGTATTTTTAGAAAGGAGTACCCTTTACATTCAAACTAAAATTCGTCGAATAATAATAAACCATATGGGTCAAGCGATATACTATTTTCGTAGCATGGTATTTCACTAAAAGTTCTTTAATTGCCGAAAATAAATATTCCAAGGAAACTTTTGTTCCATATAAAGTAAAAGAAGGCGCAGCGGAGCGGGCCCGGGTCAGCTAGTAGGCTATAGAACTTTTCGGTATTGCCAAAAACACAACCATTAAATGAAAGGTATTGGAGAGTAATATACGAATATGGTAACAAAATTTGAGTCTAAGTGCCCATCGGACCGCCCCAACACCAAACGGACATATTGGACGTTCATTTCAATGTGGGGCTCAAATGAACGGTATTCAGGAGCAGATATCGAATCTGGCGTACAAAATCAGATCGAAGTAAAGGGGGTCAAGCCACCCCTCAAAAACGAGATAAGACCCATTATTACTATATGATATTTTGCTGAACGGATTTTCTTACAATGTTCATAGATTGTGTACGTTTGTCTGGAAGGAAGCATAGGCTATATAATTTTTAGCTATCGGGTGGAGGCGGTCCCTCCCCCTTACCACAGAAACGCCACCCATATCCAAAAGTGGTCCGATGGGCACAATAAGGGTATCAAATGAAAGGTATTGGAGCCCAGAAAGCGAATATGATATTAAAATTTGGGTTCAAGTACCCAGCGCCCCTACTCCCCCCCAACCACAAAATTCCTCTTAACAGATATATTCGAAGTTCATGTCAATATGGGACTCAAATTAAAAATATTAGGCAGTAGATTACAAATATCGCATAAAACATTTGGTGGTAATGAGAGGTCGCCCTCTCCCAAATACCCCCCAAATGGGCCTATTAGCCAACCATGGCGATATGGGACTCAACTGAAAGGTATTAGGGAGTAGATAGCGAATATGACATTAAAATTTGCATTCAAGTCTAGATGGCGCTTTTCCTCCTAAAGAAACGTCAAATGGGTTATTCGATCCATTATGATAATATGGGACTCAAATGAAAGGTATTTGAGAGTAGAAAACGAATTTGATATTCAATTTTGGAGCCAAGAGTTTTGGGGTATGCCCTAAAGCACCCCCTAACTTGAAATTAATTTCCGTTGAAAATAAAGAACGATATCTATTTTCAGTCCAAAGTGCCGGTGGCCGCCCCAACCCCAAAACTTCCTCCAAACGGTTCATATTTACCGGACATGGCAATACGGGGCTCAAATTAAAAAGATTTGGAAGTGCAGCATGAATTTTATATTCATATTTAAGTGGAAATGTCTGAGGTACCATCCCTCCCCTAATGAGAACATTACCCTAAGGAAGAACATTACAACCAGAAATCGAGAAGGGGCAATTCTGACACATCAATGAGTGCTTTTCGATTCAAATTTAAACTCAATGATAAGGGACCTGTTTTTATAACCGAGTCCGAACGGCGTCCCGCAGTGCGACACCTCTTTGGGGAACATTTTTTAAATAGAAATGCATGGCATTGTACCTCGCAAATGTCGCCAACATTATGAGGAGATAACCATCGCTTTGCCCGATGTTCTCGCCAGGATTCGAACGCGTTCAGAGTCATAGTCTACAACGGCACCAATTCGATATCCGCATTCAGGGCGAAGTATCCTCACCCTAAAAATATATTAGAGACTGAAAGATGGCACAGCGGAGAGGGACCGGATCGGCTAGTAGTCCATATAGTCAAATCTGGACCACACTTCACAAAAATAGGTAGGGATCTCCCAGAACTGACAGTGCCAAATTTCATCGAAATCGGATAAAAAATGGCCAATTTATTGTCTTAAGACTTTAAGTCTGGAGATCGGTCTATATAGCGGCTATATATAACAAAATTCCGATTTTATGAGATCATAAGATGAGGTTTATATACAAACTATACGAAATCATCAATGATTGTTTGGAAAATGTTTTTGTACTCAAGATTTCTGCAAAATTATAAATACCCAGAAAAGGTATTTATGGGGTATTTATTGGGTAAATAATAACACTATAGAAACCCATCTCTATAAATGATAAATAATGTACTTGAGGCTAGTTTTGCTCGTTCGAAAGTTTGTGTGCTATCGACTGTCGGAAAAACGCACGGACGGAAATGGCTAGATGTACTAAAAATGTTATAACAATTAAAAGTATACGAGTGTGTACTTTATGGGATCTAAGACCAATATTTAGAGTTGTGAAGTATATAAAAAAATAATCAATGAACTTGTCAAATGCTATTCATGGAACTACATTTTACATGTTTTCTTCTCTGATTATAAAAAAATCAATACCTTCATACAATCACTGTCTTGTTGCTGCACATGTTTCCAAACTTGAATGTCATTTCATCCAATAGCCTTCATTGCAACTACGCACAAGCAATTGATACCGGATGGATATAAGACAAAGGAAGCATTTGACAAGGAATCCTTCATTCAATTATCGTCTATTAACTGACCAAAAGGAGGACAGTTGCGGAACATGGAAAGAACAACAAACAGAAAACAAATATCATTATGATTAGTCTTTGATTACACATGCTGGTAAGGCAAAATGCAGAGGCGTCTTGAACAAATGTTCTCTAAAAGGGGGCTATTTAAAGATGGAAGTGTTGTTTTAGGATATGTTAATAAATTGATGTAACTATAAACTCTGGCTAGGTTAGGTAAGGTTGAAAAGAGGTTGCAGATATTAATCCGAGCCATGCCACCATGGACATTCGCCTAAGCTAGTAATCAGCTTGTTGTACGCTCTATAAACTAAAAAGAAAACTTTAAGTTAGGAATTCCGTGGTACTTATAAAATCCTTAATTGATGTCCATACCACTCCCCTAAGTTTGTTCATGTCTGGTATCTTGTCCCCACCTAAGTACCAGTGTCTGTTAGTCGCGAAAGCCGGGCAGTGACATAAGAAATGCTCCAACGTCTCATTATCTTCCCCGCATGCCCTACACATGCCATCACTTGCCGCAACGATTTTGCATAAGTGAGCTATTATTCTTATGTGTCCCGTTATGATACCAATAGCTATACTGACCTCCTTCTTGCTTCCTTTCAGTAATAGCCTCGTCTTTTCACGATTTGGATGCCCTCATAGGATTTTCGCCGTCCTACCGACCGTTTCGCTGGTCCACAATGCTGCATGCGCATTCGTCGCCCACTCCCTTAACTCGCAATGCGTCACCCTAAAGGATGCGGGTTAACCAAGTTTATTGACGGCAGTTCTCTGGCAGTTCAAATCGTCTGCCTTTTCATTTCCCCTTACTTCGTTATGGCCCGGCACTCAAACGATGCGGATTTTTCCATCCTCAGAGAAGGCGTTAATCTCCTTCTTACACTGCAAGACTGTTCGTGACCTTACCGTCCTGGTTGTTATTGCCCTTATGGCAATTTACTGTCGATTAAGATTTTCACACTCGACGTCCTCGCGTTAATACCACACCACTTAACGCATTCCGTGATCGCCCGGATCTCCGCCTGCAGGACCGTATTATGGTCAGGCGGTCTAAAACAGATATCAGTCCCTGGATTCTCAATGTAAACCCCCGGCCCACTCTGTCCTCTAGCTTTGATCCATCCGTGTAACATGATCTTCCAGATGGCAATATTAGGGTTCAGTCAGTCCAAGACTGTGTCGGTGGCAGCAGTGCCTCGCACTCGACTTCAAGGTTCATCTCAGGTATCCGATCGGAAACCTCTTCGCTTCCTTCCAGGTTTCCTATCGTCGTCTCGACTACACCGCGATGGTAAGAGCACCTCCCATCCTCAATCCATTCTCCCATCGCCTTAAGTGGCTGCCTCTCACTTAATCTGTATGTCAATGGGTCGGATATCTAGAATAGTCCCCAGTGCCCTAGTGGGCGTGGTCCTCATCGCTCCGCCTATGCCAAGACAACTTGTTCTCTGAACCTGTTGTATGGTCCTTATGTTGCACTTTTTCTCCATAGCAGTCCAACAAACTATTGAGGCGTAAATAAGTATTGGTCTAATTACGCTCCTGTAGAGCCAGCGGACTATCTTAAGATTCAGGCCCCATTTCGAGCCTACGGCCCGTCTACACAGTGCCCAACGTCTAATGAAGTTTCATGCCATTTCTCCACCTCTAAATCTTGGATTTGCTTGTTTGAGACTTCCATCATGTGTTCCGTCGAGATTTCGCCACCCACATGAAGACCGTGGCCTTTGTAAGCTGTGTGATTTCCATCTTTCTAATAAGGTCGAGCTTTGCGCTTCAGGGAGTGTGGATATTCCCAACGAGCTTTTTGACGGTATCAATACATTCCGCTGACGCAAAAGATGTCCCCTCTATACTCATCGTCCCTCTTGGTCTGCTTGTGAGCTTAGCAAAGCCATCGCTCACTTCTGACGCCATCCCGTTGGCCTCATCTCTCGATTCGGCTGCGTTGACTGTTTCATTGACACTGTCGCTGTCTGAAACGCCAAATTAACTTAAAATCTGGGGACTAACTGTGCATTCCCTTGGTTTATCCGTTTCTTCCTCATTAATTAGTCTGACGACTAGTTGTGAGTTTGAAGCATTACTCTCGACTTCAGGTCCCAAGGCACCCAGCATGCTGAGGGGAAGACAGCATGCTGAGGTTTGGCTGGACTCCCTTCAGAGTAGAATTCATGTTCGATAACCCAATCATTTACCAAATGACTCACAGAAGACCGACGATCTGGTGGTATCCTACCGGATGCACAGCCGATATCGATGACACGATTGTGCTTCCTTGCCACTCCGACGTAAAAAGGCGGCCCTCAGCGACCATGTTCCCCTTCCGTGATGGCTGTGGCATCCTTTTTGGAAGTCACAGTCCTCCATGAAGACTCAGGGGACGTGCGCGCTTTCTTCTTTCCTGTTCCAACTTTGTCTTCCTCCACAGGACACTGTCTGGTGTCTCCATAGCGGGAGGCTGTCTTGGTCTTCCCAGAGTACTTGAAAGCGGGGAGCTCTTTTTCTTCTTCAGCATTTTAGCAGTGTTATGCTCTTCGGGAGATCTGATTCTCTTTCCAGTTTTCGTTGAAGTGCCTGGAATGTAAGCTCTATAACTTCCAGCATCCTGCATTTTCGCCCGATTGCGCTGCCATTGCTTACTACTCTTTCTCCTTCGTCGTGCCCCCGATCGCTTTCTTGGTCTGCTTGTGAGCTTAGCAAGGCTATCGCTCACTTCTGCCCTCATCCTGCTGCCCTCAACCCGTTGCCCTCATCTCTCGATTCGGTTGCGTTGACTGTTTCATTCATACTTTCGCTGTCTAAATCCAAGTCGGAAACGCCACATTTACTTAAAGTATGGGGGACGAACTGTACATCCCGCTGGTTTATCCGTTTCTTCCTCACTAATTAGTCTGACGACTAGTTGTGCGCTTGAAGCATTACTCTCGACTACAGCTCCCAAGGCACCCACACCTATAGGAGGGGAGGACAATATGCTGAGGTTTGGGTGGACCCCCTTTGAGTGGACCCCCTTCAGAGTAGAATACATGTTCGATAACCCGATCATTTACCAAATGACTCACCGGAGACTGACGATCTGGTGGAATCTTACCGGATGATCAGACGATATCGATGACTACATAAGTCATCTCATCTTTGTTGAGCTTCCTTGCCACTCCGGCATAAAAAGGCGGCCCTCAGCGGCCATCTTCCCCCTCCGTGATGGCCGTGGCATCCTTTTGGTAGTCACAGTCCTCCATGAAGACTCAGGGGCCGTGAGCGCTTCCTTCGTTCCTGTTCCAACTTTGTCTCCCTCCACAGGACACTGTCTGGTGTCTCCATAGCGGGGGGCTGGCTTGGTCTTCCCAGAGTACTTGAAATAGGGGAGCTCTTTTTCTTCTTCGGCATTTTAGCAGTGTTATGCTCTTCGGGAGATCTGATTCTCTTTCTAGCTTCCGCAGAAGTGCCTGGAATGTCAGTTCTATTCCATTCAGCATTCTGCACTTTCTTCCGATTGCCCTGCCGGTATATACCCCTTTGTCTCCTTCGTTGTCCCCCGTATCACTTTACCGGTCTGCTTGTGAACTTAGCAAAGCCATCGCTCACTTCTGACGCCATCCCGCTGTCCTCATCTCTCGATTCGGCTGCGTTGACTGTTTTATTGACACTGTCGCTGTCTGAATCTGAGTCGGAAACGCCACCGTAGCGCAGAGGTTACCATGTCCGCCTATGACGCTGAACGCTTGGGTTCGAATCCTGGCGAACTATCACCAAATTTTCGGCGGTGATCATCCCCTCCTAATGCTGGCGACATATGAGAGGTACTATGCCATGTAAAAACTTCTCCTCGAAAGAGGTGTCGAACTGCACTCATTGAAATGAATCGGACTGCACTCATTGAAATGAGAGAAGTTTGCCCCTGTTGCTTAATGGAAAGTTCATGGGCAAATTTTCAATTTGCAAGTTGTACGCTTGAAGCACTACTCTCGGCTACAGGTGCCAAGGCACTCACACCCATAGGAGGAGAGAACAACATGCTGCAGTCTGACGCCACTACCACAGCTTTTAGGGTATTTGGAGTTCATTTTGAGCCTCCCCCAAAAAGGCTTTTAAATTTTTTTTTTCACAATAGGTAGTACCTATTCCGAGATACGGCCATCGCTTCAGAATAGAATACAGTTCCCAATTGGTCTTTCGGTTTGACTTTTTGAGCCACTAGACGCCACAGTTTTTGCAAGATTTGAAAAAAAATCATTAGGTGAAGTACGTTTAAGCCATCCCACAGTAAAACAAAATTCCGGCTACATATATCCATTAATAGATATAACTTTCATATCAATAAATCCCTCCATTTAAGTACTGGAGTCTCTAGATTCCAAAATGTTTATCCTATTTGACCGCCATGGTGGACCCCAGTGCTGGTTGGTCTAAGGAAGGTCTGCAGAAAACACTTCAACAGAGCAAAAGCCACAAGAGCACCACACGATTGGGACATCTATAGGGCTGAGCTAAGAAAATATAGGGGAAAGCTGGGAAAGGCTCGGAAAAAATCCGCGGTAGAATTCTGCGGCTCCGTGGAGAATACATCTAAGGCTTCTAGACTAAAGAAGATTCTGTCCTCGAGACCTATTACGTTGGGGTATATTCAGAAGTCAGATTATGTATGGTCAATATCTAGTGAGGAAACACTGGAACTACTCGTTGATACACATATCGCGGGAAATTCTCCAACGGACAAAGTGGCGTCAGAAGAGCTTGTCACTGGTGTGCATCAGTCGGAGGCTATTAGGGAAATTGTGTCTGAGCCGAAAATCTTTTAGGCGATAAGAAGTTTCGACTCCTTTAAGTCGCCAGACCCTGATGATGTAACCACCGGTTGAATTACAAGATGTGCCTGATAGACAGGTTCCTTGGCTTAGGGAGATATACTCTGCTTGTATTAGCATGTCATATATGACTGCGGTATAGAGGGACACGGAGGTCATTTTCAGAAAAGCAGGAAAACCCTACCACACGAAAGCGAAAGATTTTCGTTCTATTAGTCTGTCATCCTTTATGCTGAAGACTCTTGAGAGGTTGATAGAAACATATCTAAGGGCAAAGATTCCTGGAGATCGCCTGTCGCGGCATCAGCATGTATATACTAAAGGCAAATCCACTGAAACAGCCCTTCACGACCTAGTCGGCCACATAGAGGGTTCTCTCGCTGTCAAGGAACATACAATGGTAGTATTTTTTGACATTGAAGGGGCTTTCAATAATCAAAAACAATCATGAAGGAGTTGGAGTTTCTAGGCATAAACTCTACCGCAAGAAAGTTTATTAATAACTTACTTACTAATAGATGCATAACGGTAGGCTTGGGATCTGTGGATCTAAAAAGATGGGTCAGCAGAGGAACTCCTCAAGGAGGTGTACTGTCTCTTCTACTTTGGAATATAGCTACTAACAATATATTATTGTCTGTGGAAGGGAAGGGAAGGTGTAAAAGTGGTCGCGTATGCTGATGACGTGGCAATTGCGGTTAGGGGAAAGTTTCCCAGCACTCTAAGAGATATACTTCAGCAAGCTCTACGTGAAACAGCAAAGTGGGCTACCGAAGGTGGTCTAGGCATAAATCCCTGCAAGACAAATCTGTGCTTTTCAGCAGGAGATACAAGCTGCCTACAATGGCAACTGTCTCCTTGGGAGCAGAGAATGTTCCATTTACAGAAAGCGCAAAATACCTGGGTGTTTTGCTGGACAGGATATTGAAATTCAAATTCAACATTTTGGAAAGGCAAGAAAGGACACCCTTGCCCTATACACCTGCAAGAGAGCCATTGGCAAAAGTTGGGGGTTTACTGGACGTTATCTCGTGGAGGCTAAACTTTCCGACTGTTGGACCAAAAATTTCCTCCTTCCCTATCTTCGCATTAAAATCTCCCAGAACGATTTTAATATCATGGGCGGGGCAGCGGTCATATTCTCTCTCTAGGCGGTCGTAGAAAATATCCTTGGTCTGCTCGTCTTTGTCTTCCGTCGGGTCATGTGTACCAACTACAGGTCGCAATTTTCATCCGATCGTCTTCAAATTTGGTATGAGCATGTTTTTCGGCCTAGAGACGAAGCCTATGGAAATTGGAAAAAATCGGTTGAGATTTAGATATAGCTGCCATATATATGTTCGTCCGATTTGCAGTAATACTGCAATAAAATGGTCAGTTGTTAACCGATTTTGTCGAAATTTGGCAGGAAGGACTTTTTTATGACTCTCGATATTACAGGCCTATTTCATAGAAATCGGTTCAGATTTGGCAATAGCTTCCATATATAAGTTCGTCTGATTTGCAGTAATACTGCATTAAAATGGTTATTTTCAAACCGATTTTCTCGAAATTTGGCAGGCGGGATTTTCTTATGACTCCCAATATAACGCGTAAATTTTATAAAATCGATTCAGATTTGGATATAGCTCCCATATATATGTTAGTCTGATTTGCAGTAATACTGCAATTAAATGGTCATTTGTTACCCGATTCTCTCAAGATAAGGCAGGAAGGATTTTCTTATGACTCCCGACATTACTGGTGGATTTCATGGAAATCGGTTCAGATTTAGATATAGCTCTCACATATATATATCGCCTGATTTTCACTCCTAGACCAACTGCAAGCGCATTTATTGACCAATCTTTCAAAAATTTTGTACAACGCTTTCCTCAATGACTTCCAAAATGTCTATAAAGTTTGAGCGAAATCGGTTTAGATCTTGACATAGCTCTCGTATATATATTCTTGGCCGATTTGCAGTAATATTGCAATCAAATGGTCATTTGGTAATCGATTCTCTCGAAATATGGCAGGCTTCTCGACATTATAGATGAATTTCACAGAAATCGGTTCAGATTTAGATATAGCTGTCATATACGTATATCGCCCGATTCTAGAGCCACTGCAAGACCAATCTTGCCAAAATTTTGCCCAACGCTTTTCTCGATGAGTACACCAAATTGGTTCAGAATTATTGGGTTGCCCAAAAAGTAATTGCGGATTTTTTAAAATAAAGTAAATGCATTTTTAATAAAACTTAGAATGAACTTTAATCAAATTTACTTTTTTTACACTTTTTTTCTAACGCAAGCTAAAAGTAACAGCTGATAACTGACAGCTGATAACTGATAACTGACAGAAGAAAGAATGCAATTGCAGAGTCACAAGCTGTGAAAAAATTTGTCAGCGCCGACTATATGAAAAACCCGCAATTACTTTTTGGGCAACCCATAGATATAGCTCTCACTTTGTACCTATAGGCTAGGTGTAGGGTATTATAAAGTGGGCACCGTCCAACTTTTCCTTTGCGTACTGGTTTTTATCGCATTTACCAAAGTTAGACATAAGGTATTGCCTTCCAGTGTAAGCAACCAGACGAAAATAATTTTTCTTATCCACTTTTTTCCTACCTTACTCGTAGCTCATTAACATTTGAAGTCAAGATATTTCAAAATTAAAGATTATTGTCACCTCAAGCATTTCTGACATTGCAGAATGCCTGGTTTTGTCTCTGAGCGTAACGCAATAATTTAAACTTTTTTACATTTAATTATTGGTGAACTTTTATCGCGTCCTTGGAACCACTCATTACGAACAATCGAAGGAATTTTGAAAACTTTTTCACGATAATAGATGAATGGTGGTTTTGCCGCTGTAGTTAAATATTGACACAGAACGTAGGATTTCCTTAATGGCTACGCCTCAAATCCCTAAGCATGGCACCTCAATGCGTCAGGCTACTGATAATTGGATTCTAACCACGTTTCTGCTTATTTATGCCTAACAACATTTCTGCCAGGGACAATAGCGCATGAAGATGGTGGAGTCGAGTAGATGTGATGTTGTCGTCGTCGAAGGCTGCTTCAACATCTCTAACTAACTTGGCAACTTCGTTGGAGTGGTGGTTTGGTTCGTTCATTCATCATACAATGCTGAATGGGATGTCATAAAATCTTTTTCTCTTTCTCACACACACACTTATCATGGGAACATAATGTATAGCTAGTGGTATGTCCACTTTGGCCTTGTTTTTCTTGCTGATGATGACGATGATGCTGGTGGTAATGACAAAGACCGTAATAGTGATGGTGATGGACTAGAAGAGGACATGTCATGTAACTAGTGGCAGACATTGTGATGAGATTGTGATTGAGTTGAAGCTGATGGCTTGAGAACAAAATAGAAATAGCTCCATGGCTCAATGCATGCCTAGGCTAACAACAGAATGCATGATAGCAAAACAACAACAACAACTCAACTCGAATGAAAGTTTTATTTGGACGAATCTTGTATATGCTACATGAAGTATTGAGACCAACCAGTGATGGTATTAAGAAACATGCTAGCATGAAACACAACTTAGCATTGAGATGAAGTACAAGACATTGATATCCGAAGAACAAAACTGTGGTTCAGACAAGGCTCAAAGCCGATTACAAGACAGCACATAGGGTAAAAATGCGATTTAATCAGTGCAGCGCAATTGAAACAAGTAAAAAGGTATAAGTTCGGCCGGCCCCGAACTTTGGATACACACCACTTCGCGTATACATGTAAACCACCTTACGTTATAATCCGTTGAACAATGCTTAATTTAATGCACCCATAGCAGCTATATCGAAATTTGTACCAAATTCGTCACGGATCTTGAGTGGTCTAAGAAATATTGGTATTTTTGGCAGCTATATGCAAATATAGACCAATCTGAACCATATAGGACACGGATGTCGCAAAGCCAATCATAAGTCACTGTGTCACAATTTAGCGAATAAATGCGCCTTTTATTGGGTCAAGACTTTAAATCGAGAGATCGGTATATATGACCGATCTGGGTCAAATTAAACAAGTAAGAGCGTTCGGCCTGGCCGAATCTTATAAACCCTCCACCATGGCTCACATTTGTCGAGTGCTATGCGCAGTATCTCTTTTTAGACAAACAAAGAATATTGAATAAGAAATGTTGTGCTATTGGAGCTATTGGGTTGCCCAAAAAGTAATTGCGGATTTTTTAAAAGAAAGTAAATGCATTTTTAATAAAACTTAGAATGAACTTTAATCAAATATACTTTTTTTACACTTTTTTTCTAAAGCAAGCTAAAAGTAACAGCTGATAACTGACAGAAGAAAGAATGCAATTACAGAGTCACAAGCTGTGAAAAAATTTGTCAACGCCGACTATATGACAAATCCGCAATTACTTTTTGGGCAACCCAATATATCAAGTTATAGTCCGATTCGGACCATAAATGAATGCTGAGCATTGTAGAAGTCCTTGTGTAATATTTCAGTTCATTCGGATAAGTATTGCGCCTTGTAGGGGCTCAAGAAGCAAAATCGGGAGATAGGTTTATATGGGAGCTGTATCAATTTATTGATCGATTCAGACCATATTAGACACGTATGTTGAAGGTCATGAGAGAAGCCGTTGTTCAAGATTTCTTCCAAATCGGATGAGAATTGCGCCCTCTAAAGGCTCAAGAAGTCATGATCCCAGATCGGTTTATATGGCAGCTATATTAGGTTATAGACTGATTTGCGCCATATTAGGCGCAGTTATTAAAAGTGATACCAAAACACCTCATGCAAAATTTCAACCAAATCGGATGAGCATTGTGCCCTCTAAATGCTCCAGAAGTCAAGACCCAAGATCGGTTTATATGGCAGTTATATCAAAATATGCACCGATTTAGACCAGTTGTTCGAAGTGATACCAAAACACCTCGTGCAAAATTTCAATAAAATCGGACGAGAATTGCGCCCTCTAGAGTCTCCAGAAGTCAAGACCCAAGATCGGATTATATGGCAGCTATATCAAAACACGGACCGATTTAAACCAGTTGTTGGAAGTGATACCAAAACACCTCATGCAAAATTTCAGCTAAATCGGATGAGAATTGCGCCCTCTAAAAAGGCTCCAAAAGTCAAGACCCAAGATCGGTTTATATGGCAGCTATATCAAAACATGGATCGATTTAGACCAGTTGTTGGGATTGATACCAAAACACCTCGTGCAAAATGTCAGTCAAATCGGACGAGAATTGCGCCCTCTAGAGGCTCCAGAAGTCAAGAATTGCGCGCTCTATTGGCTCAAGAAATCAAGATCCAAAATCGGTTTATCTGGCAGCTATATCAGGTTATGTACCGATTTGCGCCATACTAAGCACAGTTATTGGAAGTGATATCAAAACACCTCATGCAAAACTTCAGGCAAATCGGACGAGAATTGCGCCCTCTAGAGGCTCCAGAAGTCAAGACCCAAGATCGGTTTATATGGCAGTTATATCAAAACATGGACCGATTTGGCCTGACGGACGGACATGGCTAGAACGACTTAAAACGACATGACGATGAAAAATGTATATGCTTTATGGGGTCTCAGAGGCATATTTCGAGGTGTTACAAACAGAATGACGAAATTAGTATATCCCCATCCTATGGTGGAGGGTACAAAAATTATGTCGAAGGGCGTAACATAATTCACGGTCGCTAATGTCAGTGAAATCGAACAGTAAATTCGTCATTTATGGGCCCAAGATTTTATATCGAAAGATCGATCTATATGGCAGCTATATTGAAATCTGATCCGATCTGGGCCAAATTGAAGACTGATGTCGAAGAGCCTAACACAACTCGCTGTTCCAAATTTCTGCGAAATTGGACAATCAATGCATCTCTAATGGACTCAAGATCTTAAATCGAGAGATCGGTCTATATGGTAGCTATATCTAAATCTGGACTGATCGGAGCCAAATTACAGTTAGAAGTTGAAGAGTCTAACACAACTCACGATCCTAAATTTCGGCGACATCGGAAAATAAATACGTCTTTTATGGGCTCAAAACCTTAAATCTAGAGATCGGTCTATATGGCAACTATATCCAAATCTGGTCCGATCTGAGCACAGGTAGACGTTGAAGATGGGCTCAAAACCTTAAATTGAGAGATCGGTCTATATAGCAGCTATATCTAAATCTGGACTGATCTGGTCCAAATTGAAGATGGATGTCGATGGCCCAAACACCATTCACTGTCCCAAATTTCGGCAACATCGGACAACAAATGCGCCTTTTATGGGCTCAAAACCTTAAATCGAGAGGTCGGTCTATATGGCAGCTATATCCAAATCTGGACTGATCTGGGCCAAATTAAAGAAGGATGCCGAGGAGCCTAACACAACTCACTGTCTTAAATTTCGGCGACATCGGACAAAAAATGCGCCTTTTATGGGCTCAAAACCTTAAATCTAGAGATCGGTCCATATGGCAGCTATATCCAAATCTGGACCGATCTGAGCCAAATTGAAGATAGATGCCGATGGCCCAAACACAACTCTCTGTCCCAAGTTTCGGCGACATCGGAAAATAAATACGTCTTTTATGGGCTCAAAACCATAAATCGAGAGATCGGTCTATATGGCAGCAATATCCAAATCTGGACCGATTTGGGCCAAATTGCAGAAGTATGTCAAGGAGCTTTACTTAACTCACTGTCCCAAATTTCGGCGACATCGGACAATAAATGCGCCTTTTATGGGCTCAAAACCTTAAATCGAGAGATTGCTCTATATGGCAGCTATATCCAAATCTGGAGCGATCTAATCCAAATTGAAGAAGACGTTCAAAGGGCCCAACACAATTCACTGTCCCAAATTTCGGCGACATCGGACAATAAATGCGTCTTTTATGGGCTCAAAACCTTAAATTGAGAGATCGGTCTATATGGCAGCTATATCTAAATCTGGACTGATCTATTCCAAATTGAAGATGGATGTCGATGGCTCAAACAAAACTCACTGTCTCAAATTTCAGAAAAATTGGACAATAAATGCGTCTTTTAAGGGCTCAAAACCGTACATCGAGAGATCGGTCTATATGGCAGCTATATCCAAATCTCAACCGATCTGAGCCAAATTGAAGATGGATGTCGAGGGGCCTAACACAACTCACTGTTCCAAATTTCAGCAAAATCTGATAAAAAATGTGGCTTTTATGGTCCTAAGACATTAACTCGATGGATCGGTCTACATGGGGGCTATATCAAGATATAGTCCGATATAGCCCAAATTCGAACTTAACCTGCTTATGGACAAAAAAAATCCGTGCAGAATTTTTTTCCGATGTTCTCGCCAGGATACGAAACCAAGCGTCAAGCGTCATGGACGGACATGCTAACCCCTGCGCTACGGTGGCCTCCAACGATACTACATCATTGACAGATAAAAGACTCCTAGCGGGAATCGAACCCAAAACCCATGCACTGGTAATCCGGGGAGCAAGAGTTGTTGTAAATTGTAAATATGTCCATAAACTTTTCATCAAGGTAAAGCGGGGATACTTCCTCATATCAATGAGTGCTGTCCGAATCAAGTCTAAGCTCAATGATATTACAGCACGGCATAGCTGTGAGCACCACACAGGCTGCAACATTGAGCTCCAACTTGTGTGGTGATAATTACTGTCACGAGAAGCTTAGCTGCGAGCTACCGGGCGCGTCCACAGGTTGCGGATAGTGGAATGCTGCATACGGAGTAGCAGCAACGGCAGTCGCGGACAATCAGCAATATCGAGCGGAGAGTCTCAGTGAAAGGCCGGACGGCACCGGTTCTTGCAGAAATACTGATAGGCACTCAGTATTTGTGCAAGATATGACAAGGCCAGTTATTGGCGCCATTGAATAACCAATGGCCACCCTGTTCCCGCGGCGATCGATCCTTTGGAGCGGAACGAGCTTGTTCATCTGCTGGAGCTTGACGAGAATCGCCACCTCCACATGATGTTCTTTTATACATCTAAATGCCACGAACGCCATAACAAATCTAGTAGCGCTCCCTTCCCCTATGATTGAGCTATTAAAAAGGAACAGATTTAAGAAAGTAGCAAAAAAAAACCACTTCTACAATGTTGTTTACCAAAAATAGAATGTTTCTCATGCACTGCCTTCACTTCACCACACAGAACCTGCACCCGACAACATCTATCCTCTTTTCTCGTTAGACACATCACATGAAGATGATTTCTTTCGCTATTCTATTTGTATTTGAAATCCACCGCCCAGCAACCTCCCCTCGCCCACCCAACATGTCTACTAATGCAGGTCCAATTTTAATATGGGAGTACATCATCGTTTTTGTACAGGAAGAAATGATGTTATTACCAACGTTGCTCCCCTCTGTTAGAATACAAGGTTCCTGTTTTAGAGTGTCATCGGCCGGCACCACCTTTTATCTCACTATGTATGTGAGGGTGGGTGAGGGGGAGAAAGTTGTTTCAATTGCCGTTAAATTTTGGCTACATAGTAGCACACTTTCGTGTAACTACAATTTGGTTGTGTGCATGTGTGTGCGTATGAGTTATGTAGACAGAGTAAGAAGAACTGTTATAGGGGAACACTGTTAAGCAATTTGATAAGTACAAGCAATAGTTGGACATAGAGAAAGAAGTTGTGGATATCAGGTCTCCTAGGTTTGAAGAGAAGAAAGATCAAGTAAAAGCGTGCTAATTTCGATCGGGCCGAATTTTATGTACTCTCCACCATGGGTTTGACAAATTTTTTACCCAGTATCTCTTTTCTAGGGAAAACAAAGTATAATGAATAAGAATTTCTATGCTATTGGATCTATTGGGTTGCCCAAAAAGTAATTGCGGATTTTTTAAAAGAAAGTAAATGCATTTTAAATAAAACTTAGAATGAACTTTAATCAAATATACTTTTTTACACTTTTTTTCTAAAGCAATCTAAAAGTAACAGCTGATAACTGACAGAAGAAAGAATGCAATTACAGAGTCACAAGCTGTGAAAAAATTTGTCAACGCCGACTATATGAAAAATCCTCAATTACTTCTTGGGCAACCATATATGAGGTTATGAACCGATTAGGACCATTCTTGGTATGTATATTGGAAACCGTACTAGAAATCATTGTGCAAAATTTCAGCCAAAACGGGCGCCCTTTAGTGGCTCAAAACTTAAAATCGGAAGATCATTTTATATGGAAGCCATATCAGGTTATAGACCGTTTTAAACCATATTTTTCAAGTATGCAAATTTTGCCCATGAACATTCCACTAAGGAACAGGGGCAAACTTCTCACATATCAATGAGTGCAGTCCGATTCAAATTTTAAGCTGAATGATAAGGGGCCTCCTTTTTATAGCCGAGTCCGAACGACGTGCCGCAGTGCGACACCTCTTTCGAGAGAAGTTTTACATGGCATAGTACCTCACAAATGTTGCCAGCATTAGGAGGGGAAAACCGCCGTTGAAGATTTTTTCTGATGGTCCGCCAGGATTCGAACCCAGGCGTTCAGAAAGCATTGTATAAAATTTTAGCCAAGTTGTATGGTAATTGCGCCCTCTAGAGCGTTCGTGTAGGTCAGTTGGGATTGTAAATAGGATATAGCGGTCCATGTTTTGATAAAGCTGCCATATAAACCGATCCTGGACTTTGACTTCTTAAGCCTCTAAAGAGCGCAATTATTATATTATTTAGCTGAATTTTGCGCGAAGTGTTTGGGTTTGACTTTCAACAACTGCACCAAGTATGGTCCAAACCGGTTCAAAAACCTGATATAGGTCCCATATAAACCGATGTCGGATCTTGACTTCTTAAGACACTAGAGAGCGCAATTAATATGCATGAAGTATTTTGTGTGACTTGCAACAGCTATACAAAAACGTGGTATAAAAAAGTTTTCAGTCAAATCGGATAAGAATTGCGCCCTCTAGAGGCTCAAGAAGTCAAGACTCAAGATCGGTTTATATGACAGCTATATCAGGTTATGGACCAATTTGAACCATACTCGGCACAGTTGTTGGATATCAAAACAAAACACGTCGTGCAAAATTTCATTTCAATCGGATAAGAATTGCACCCTCTAGAGGCTCAAGAAGTCAAGACTCAAGATCGGTTCATATGACAGCTATATCAGGTTATGGACCGATTTGAACCATACTCGGCACAGTTGTTGGATATCAAAACAAACCACGTCGTGCAAAATTTCAATCCAATCGGATAAGAATTGCACCCTCTAGAGGCTCAAGAAGTCAAGACTCAAGATCGGTTCATATGACAGCTATATCAGGTTATGGACCGATTTGAACCATACTTGGCACAGTTGTTGAAAGTTAGAATAAAATATGTCATGCAAAATTTCAGCCATATGAGATAGGAATTGCGCCCTCTAGAAGCGCAAAAAGTCAAGTCCCCAGATCTGTTTATTTGAGGTTATGAACCGATTTGAACCATATCAGGTTATGAACCGATTTGAACCATACTTGGCACAGTTGTTGGATATCATAACAAAGTACTTCGTGCAAAAATTCATTCCAATCGGATAGGAATTGCGCCCTCTAGAAGCTCAAGAAGTCAAGATCCAAGATCGGTTTATATGACAGCTATATCAAAACATGGACCGATTTGGACCATACTCAGCACAGTTGTTGGATATCATAACAAAACACCTCATGCAAAATTTCATTCTAATCGGATAAGAATTGCGCCCTCTAGAGGCTCAAGAAGTCAAGACCCATGATCGGTTTATATGGCAGCTTTATCAAAACATGGACCGATATGGCCCATTTACAATCCCAACTGACCTACACTAATAAGAAGTATTTGTGCAAAATTTCAAGTGGCTAGCTTTACCCCTTCGAAAGTTAGCGTGCTTTCGACAGACAGACGGACGGACAGACGGACGGACGGACGGACAGACGGACAGACGGACGGACAGAAATGGCAAGATCGACATAAAATGTGGGGGTCTTAGACGAATATTTCGAGTAGTTACAAACAGAATGACGAAATTAGTATACCCCTCAGCCTATGGTGGAGGGTATAAAAATTTTTCTCGAAAAAAGAAAACCTAAGTCAGGCATTCCGTGCTAGTTATGAAATCCCTAACTGTTTACCATACCACGCCGCAAAGTTGGTTCATGTCTGGTATTGTGCTCCTTTATAAATGTCAGTGTCTTTTAGCCCCGAAAGCCGGGCAATGACATAGGAAATGATCCATCATCTTCCCCACATGCCCTACACATGATATCAGTTTCCGCACCGATTTTGCATAAGTGATCTCGTAGTCCTATGTGTCCCGTTACCTATACTGACTTCCATTCAGTAATAGCCTCGTCTTTTCACGATCCCGATCTCCAAATGGGGTTTTCGTCCTCCTGCCGACCGTGTCGCTTTTCCACAGTGTTACATGCGCATTTATTGCCCACGCCCCCAACTCGGGCTACATGTTAACCAAGTTTATTTTCCCCTTACTCCGCTATGGCCCGGCAACCAAACGGTGCGGATCGTGTCATTCTCAGAGAGAGCATTAATCTCCTTCCTAAACTCCAAGACTGTTTGTGACCTTACCGTCCAAAGATGTTCACACTCGACGTTCTCGCGTCAACACCACATCACCTCACGCATTCCGTGATTGCCTAGGCCTCTGTCACCAGGACCGTATTATGGTCAGGCTGTCGAGAACAGTTGTCAGTCCCTGGGTTCTCTCTATAGACCTTGTAATCTAGCTTTGAACAGTCCCTGTAGCATGGGAATACCAGAGTACCGTCAATCCAAAACTGTGCCGCTGACAGCAATGCCTCGCACTCGACTTCAAATATCGTCTCAGGAAATCTCTTCCATTCCTTTCAGGTTTCCTTTAGTCGCCTCAATTATACAGAGATGATATGTTCCTATTCTCTCATCGACTTGAGTCTCATAGTGGGTGCTTCACACTTAATCTGCATGCCTATGGGTCGGATATCTATTGGGTTGCCCAAAAAATAATTGCGGATTTTTTAAAAGAAAGTAAATGCATTTTTAATTAAACTTAGAATGAACTTTAATCAAATATACTTTTTTTACACTTTTTTTCTAAAGCAAGCTAAAAGTAACAGCTGATAACTGACAGAAGAAAGAATGCAATTACAGAGTCACAAGCTGTGAAAAAATTTGTCAACGTCGACTATATGAAAAATCCGCAATTACTTTTTGGGCAACCCAATAGAATAGTCTGATTTACCCTAGTGGACGTGGTCCGAAACAACATATTCCCTGATCCTGTTGTATTATCCTTACCTTGCAGTTTTTCCTCCATCTCAGTCTACTTCGAGTCTAGTGCCTAATATCTGTGAGCTTTCTCAGAACGCTCTTGACTTTGTCAGATATCGAAATCGTTTATGATGAAACGTTGTGCGTCCAATTGGCTCATCTTCGTCTTCCTCGTGAACAGGCTGATTACAGGCTTCTCTGGGTTAACATGGAGACTCCTAGGTCTAGACCAGTCGTATGCCATGTGCATAGCTGATTCGGATTCTTACCCCTTAGAAGTATTACAACACGGGGCTCAAATCCCTCCTCAGTCAGCATCCATAATTGATTATTGATAGTGGTCATCCAAAGGAGTGACTTTAAAATGCCCCCCTGTGGGGTGTCCTCTGCCACTTTTCCTTTATATTGGGTTGCCCAAAAAGTAATTGGGGATTTTTTAAAAGAAAGTAAATGCATTTTTAATTAAACTTAGAATGAACTTTAATCAAATATACTTTTTTTACACTTTTTTTCTAAAGCAAGCTAAAAGTAACACCTGATAACTGACAGAAGAAAGAATGCAATTACAGAGTCACAAGCTGTGAAAAAAATTGTCAACGCCGACTATATGAAAAATCCGCAATTACTTTTTGGGCAACCCAATAGTTTTGTCATGGAAGCCACTATTTATCCACCTGTTGCTTAGCATATGGTTTATCCAGTCTGTAAGGATCCGGTGAATCCGGTACTGGTCTAAGGATTGGATCAGTGTTAAAAGTCCCCTCAATGTCAATGCATATCGCCAATGTGCAAGTCTTTCCATCGAAGGATTCTTAAATGTTATGCACAGCCTAGTGCAGGACGGTCTCCGCCGACGCTCAATTGACATGGGCCCATAACAGGCGCATATATTACTCGATTTAGCGGGCTTAGTGAGCTTTGTTATGTCCATCGATGTGCGTGGTGAGTTTGATTCAGATCGGACCATACTTAGAATTAGACCTCATATAGAGCTATCTCTCAATTGAAGTTCTTTCGCCCAAAAGTGGGGTATTTATTAACTGTCTTTGAAATTTGCTACAGTGAGTTTTATTAGAACTCTTGGCACCATGCTCGAATATTATGCAGACCAAACCATATTTGAATATACATGGCAGCCGTATAGACCGATCTCCCATATATCGAATGCTCCTTCCCATAAAATAAAGCTTGATATGAAAAAAGTCTTCTCGCTGGCCATTGTAAAATTGTTAAACCCATCACTATTGGTATACTCAATTTGTTAGCTTTCCTTTGATTGTTCAACAACCATGTGCAAATTCTCAACAGTGTTCCCATCGCCAACGAATGAGCATCCATTTGAAAGAGCGTAGGTGTTGTGTGCTTGTTTGTGGATTCCTATGCCATTGCTACCAACGAAATTTCTTCAACTTCAGCACAGGACAAAGACGAGGGGGACAAGAACAACCAAAGTTGATGGGTCTTAAACAAATCTCAATTTTAAACTTGAATGCTTGAATTGTTTCAAACTACAAGCAAAGCATACTTGAGTACAACTGACGCTCATACCAATGCAGGGAGTCTCTCATACCAATGCAGGAACCAATGTGACTGAGTTTTATGCTGTTTGTGTGTATCTCCAATGATTCGACGTTAATCTTTAACAGCTCCCATTTTCAGCATAAGGCATGGCAAAAAATTGGTTCTGCATGTTTACAATGTTCGTAGAACCTTCGTTTGAATATTTAAAGAGGATTTGGCATGTCCTTATTTTCTGCGATGTGTCGCTCTCCCGCCTTAGTTGCCCTCCCCCAAAAATAGATAAATTCAATAGTTTTTTTTTGTTTTTTTTTTTTTTTTGACGATGAGTTGTTTGGTTTCTTTGTTTGTTACAATTGAATAAGTTTTTATCGATGAAAGGGACATGTGACTATGGATTTGACCATGTGGAGAGTGTTGTGGACGAGATGTAAAGTATCCATAAGCCCCCTTTCATTTGTAATGTTCGTTCGAATCGAAAATTGCAAAACGTATGTGCTTCAATCTAACTTTGAGCTTCAACAACAAGCTGGGCAAATGTTGAACAATCGTTTTTAGAATTTGATTTTCAATAATTTGCAGATGTGCATCACAGAAAAGCTGTTAGTTTTTTTTTGTGTCCTTTAATTTAAGTTTCGGAAAAATATTTCATATGGTTGAATCAGTTCAACTTTGTATAAGTCCAATGACAGGTGATAGTTGTTGAAATTTTTAAAGCGTAAACAAGAAAGGCAAGCCAAAATTCGACAATAAAATGCCCTACACCTATGCTGCAATTGCAAATTTGCCCCACGAATATCCCATTAAGGGACAGGGGTAAACCTATGCTGTAAGTTTATTAAATGTATGCGGTATCCAAATCTGAATCAATTTTATTGAACTTAGGCAGAAATCCGGTAACTAGTTATAGATGTAAAGCTTGTGGCAAGCAAAGACTCAGCCAAAGTTCAGCGCTTCCTTTCCGACCACTACGGGATAGATTTTCAGGTTGACCAGAGACAGGAAGATGGAGGCTGAACAAAAATCCGAGAAAAACCAACTGAGATAGGTTCAGGCAAAATATGCAAAGGCTTGTTTAAACCTGGAGGCCTACATTGAATGTAATGTAACTGGAGTCCTCTGTGTAAAGCGAATGAACGATGCCTTTCAGAAGGCATGCAATACGCGATAGCTGCCTTTCAGACAGATGTTGGCGTCATTACAATAGCCACGTATGGGATACTGGAAAGAAATTTAACGCTTTCGAAACTAAGAAATAATGTGAAGGTATGGCTGGCCTCAAGGCCTTGTGCTCGGGGACAGTAAGGATGAAATGCGTGACCAAGGGGTTTTCAAGCCCTGAATAGACTCCGGGCTCTAAACATTGCGCTAACTAGGCTTCTCAGGCACGATGGTGTTGCAGGAAACGAGAGGTAGGACAAATATGTCAGGAAGCGCTACTCCACTGTGATCAAACCAGTCATAGAGTAGAGACAAAATGCGAATCTGTATGTGGATGACCACCGTAGCGGAGAGGTAAGCATGTCCGACTAAGACGGTGAACGCCTGGGTTCAAATCCTGGCAACACCATCAGAAGATATGTTCAGCGGTGGTTTCCCCTCCTAATGTGAGGTACTATGCCATGTAAAACTTCTCTCCAAAGAGGTGTCGCACTGCGGCACGCCGTTCGGACTCGGCTATTAAAAGAAGGCCCCTTATCATTGAGCTTTAACTTGAATCGGACTGCACTCATTGATATGTGAGAAGTTTGGCCCTTGATCCTAAGTGGAATGTCCATGGGCAAAATTTGCATTTGTATGTGGATGACAAACTACGAAGACGCTCTAGCCTCTGGCGTAGATCGGAAGAGAATGAAGTCATTGTTGGCCTTTGGTAAGAGGTCACTGAGTACCGGCCACTTTGCGATAGGCCGCCAACATAGGAATCAACTGTCGTGATGAGAAGGAGATGATCGACCACTTAATTTGCTCATATCTGGATTTGGGCACACGCTGCCATTTTAAGGAGACGGCTTTTCTCCGATCTCATGGATCTGTCGCTTCAAGTACGTGAACAAAACGGAATGATTTTGTTGTTGTTGGTATTGTAGCAGTTTGTTGTGTTCTATCTTTCGTCTGTTTGCTGCTGTTGAGTATCCAACTAAGCAACTAAGATGGAGTGAGTCCAGAAGGATCTGGGTATGACTCAAGTGGGTCTGGCTGGGCAGTTAAACAGGTGACATGTGTTGTGTGGTCCCTGATTACAATCGGGACATACATCTTGCACGTCGGCATCAATCCTTGCTCTGTAGAAGTTGAGGCGGCTGCATCTGCGGAACGTAATTGCGCCAAAACAACTTTGGTTTGCCGGGGGAGATCGATTTCTTCAGGTGCAATGGGAGGCAGTCGTTCTCCAAGGACTACACTCACCAGGTAGTTATTTGCCGCCTCTGCTACCGAATCTGCATAAATGTTGTCTAGATCCGCTTGGTATGCCGCTTGATCTAAATGTTCTCTCTTGTAGCGCAGAACTTCACTCTGTAGATCATGTAGATTTAACTTAAGGCTTCTGGGCGGTGGATATCTATCCACAAGATGATTATTTGAATGGTCTATGCGATAACAGCCCAAAAGGTTTTTGCTTAAACAGCATGTAGTTATGTCTCCGCACGTTTAGGATCTTTGTCTCCTGATGGAGGTGGTCCACATACGAACTGAGGAGATAGCCCAGTCGCAGTTCGAAGCGTGTCACATAGCTGACGAGACCACACTATCGCTGCATAACTTCCACAGACCAGCCAATTGCTTGGTATGTGGCCAACAAAGGTTCTTTGTCAGCACCCCTGGTGCTGCAGGCAAGTGACTTAAGGACCTTGTTTATACTTTTGACTTTATCGCAAATTGCGGTAACATGACGGGAAAATGTGCAAGCGCTGTCAAGTGCGATGTCAAGTATTTTGAGACACTTCATGGTCGGAAAAATTTCTCCATCGACCATCACTTTCAGCTCATTATTCACCTCAAGCATATTCGCTGTGAACAATGTGGCTGAAGATTTGGTGGCACATAAAGGGTGATTTTTTTGAGGTTAGGATTTTCATGCATTAGTATTTGACAGATCACGTGGGATTTCAGACATGGTGTCAAAGAGAAAGATGCTCAGTATGCTTTGACATTTCATCATGAATAGACTTACTAACTAGCAACGCTTGCAAATCATTGAATTTTATTACCAAAATCAGTGTTCGGTTCGAAATCTTCCTATCTCTTGCAACGAAATATGAGGCAAGTTCGTTGAGGAACACGTTCAACCTGTCGCAGATGTTCCCAATGGCTTGAGGGCCTGATGCCATGGTCGTACAATCCTCCACATAGGATACAATCTCTATGCCGTCTGAGGGAGGTGAAATGGAGGATAGGTAGAGGTTGAATAGCGCCGAAGATATCATACCGCCTTGGTTAACTCCCTGTTTCACTTTACGGTACTTCGACATCTTATCCCTAAATTCCACAAATGACTGGCAACCACGCTACGGTGCCTCGACTTCTCATCCCTAAATTCCACAAATGACTGGCAACCACACCGACAAGCCTGGCTGGAGGGACGTGTTGGCGATGTCCTCAAATAGTTTGACATGGTTGACCTTGTCGAATGCCTTCGATAGATCCAGTGCTACGAGTACCGTCCTATCATATGGCCTCGGCTGATTGAAGCCGCGGCAAATGTGTGCGGTGATGGCATGCAAAGCAGTTGTTGTGCTATGCCGTCTTCGAAATCCATGCTGATGCCTGGCGAATGGAAATTCTCCAACGAGGCTCGGTAGGAGTAGGGCCTCAAGCGTATTGGCCGCTGGTGAGAAAAGGGAGATCGATCTGTATGTCTCCCCCTTACTCGAGTTCTTTCCAGGCTTCGATGGCGGGATCACTCTGCCCATCTTCCAGACATCAGGTACTTTAAGAGTGTTTAGAGATAAGTTGAGGACAGTGGTAAGGTACTCAACTCCAGCTAGATCAAGATTCTTCGGCATCAGTGTAAATATTCTGTCGGAACCCAACGCCTTGGATGATTTGGCGCAGCGGATGACATTTGTTACTTCGCCCACGTTAACAGTAATGTCTGTCCATCGGCTCAGAGACCATGGATACGACGAATGGCCCTGCTCCTATCCCCTTCACTCTTGGGATGCGCAACAAATTGACGATTGAATAACCTGGCGCATCTCTTCGGATTAATCACAGTTACGTTGTCAAAATGACTGAGGTCCTGTCATCTACCGAGGTTTTAGAGTGATTTGAAAGTAGGCCACAGCTTGCCTAAACTGGTACCTAAGATACATTGCTCCAAGTGTTCCCGCCACAAAACTCACTAAAACAGCGATTGGTGTACTCTTTAAAGCAGACCCAATCGGCCTTCTTCTGATTGGTAAACGTCCGGCGCTCAGAGATTATGAAGCCGGCTGGTCAGTCGATGTTGAGAGTTATGGGGAACAAATCCCATCACGCTCATCTGCGAGTAACACTGCCTGCACCGGGAAATTGGGCCGCACTTGGGGTATTCGAACGGCTGGTATAAAGCAAGCGGCTGCTGCGTTAATGATATCTCGGAATTTCTTCTCTGCATCTAGCGCTTTGGGGTGTCATCTCACTGAAACTGCGATTGGTGTACTCTCTAAAACAGATCCAATCGGCCTTATATTGATTGGTAAACGTCCGGCTCTCAGAGGTTCTGAAGTCGGGTGATCAGTCGATGTTGAGAATAATGGGGAACAAATCCCATCACGTCCGTCTGCGAGTACTACTGCCTGCGCCGGGAAATTGGGCCGCACTTGGGGTATTCGACCGGCTGGTATTAAGCGAGCGGCTGCTGCTTTAACGATGTCTCGGAATTTCTTCTCGGCAACTAGCACATTGAAACTGAAACTGCGATTGGTGTTCTCTCTAAAACAGATCCATTCGGCCTTCTTTTGATTGGTAAACATCCGGCGCTCAGAGGTTATGAAGTCGGGTGGTCAGTCGATGTTGAGAATTATGGAAAAGAAATCCCATCATGCTCGCCTGCGAGTACCAATGCCTGCGCCGGGAAATTGGGCCGCACTTGGGGTATTCGACTGACTGGTATAAAGCGTAGCGTAGAGGTTAGCTTGTCCGCCTATGACGCTGAATGCCTAGGTTCGAATCCTGGCTGGAACATCAGAAAAAATTTTCAGCGGTGGTTTTCCCCTCCCAATGCTGGCAACATTTGTGAGGTACTATTCCATGTAAAACTTCTCTCCAAAGAGTTATTGCACTGAGGCACGCAGTTCGCACTCGGCTATAAAAAGGACGCCCCTTATCATTGAGCTTTAACTTGAATCGGACTGCACTCATTGATATGTGAGAAGTTTGGCCCTTGATCCTAAGTGGAATGTTCATGGGCAAAATTTGCAATTTGCATTTTGGTATAAAGCGAGAGGCTTCTGCGTTAACAATGTCTCGGAATTTCCTCTCGGCAACTAGCACATTCGACACCCCCCAGTTCACTAAAGCGGCGTTTGGTGTACTCTCTGAAGCCGACCCAATCGTCCTTCTTGTGATCGATAAACGTCCGGCTCTCAGAGGTTATGAAGTCGGGTGGTGGGTCGATGGTGAGAGTTATGGGGAGGTGGTATGATCCCAAAGAAATGACGGCTTGCCTGGATACTTCACTCAGGAGATCAGGGGATGCAATGGAAATGTCTGGCAAGCTGCTGCATCTCCTTGTAATCGTAGTGGGGGCAACCTCATTCAGCGTGCAAAACGTGGAGCTTTTAAGCTGCTCTGCCAAAGCTATGCCTCGCTGATCGTTACCGAGGGGCGAATGCCATGAAACGTGATGCGCATTAAAGTCTCCCAGAATCAGACGATTGTAGCCAGCGGTTGTAAGCTTGGTCACAACTTCCAACCGGCGGTATGTACACGTTGTATAGCTCTATCTCTGCAGAATCGGTCTTGACTGCCATCCTCATGGCCTTCATGTCGGTATTGTTAGCGTCTGGCGCAGGGGGGTTGCATAGTCCGACGACGAAGACGCTTGTGACCTACTGCCATCTATGTTCGCAAAGCACCTTGCAACACATTCAGGCCAGAGCAAGATCGGAAATGTATTGACTCCATGGACTGGTGACACCTCACCGATGTAGATTATGGAGGAAGTTCTAGCAAACTAAACAGAACCAGGGTTCGGAGTTCTTTTCAATCCCGGCACGGACTGGACTGGGGAGGTAGTGGTCAGCTTTGTCTCCTGAATCGCTGCAACCAATATGTTCTTCCGACTCATGAAATCTACCATCTCGTCGATCTTGCCTCTTAGACAAATGCAATTCAATTGTAACAAAGATACGCTTCCCAGCACTGACCTGGCAACATTGGTATGCTGTTGCGTAGATTGCCGCACGAGAGAGGTCGGGGGGTTGCATAGTTCGACGACGAGGACGCTGAAGATGACGACGACGCTTCTGAACTACTGCTGTCTATGTTCGCACCTTGCAACATATTCAGGCCATAGCAAGCTGGAAATTGAACCCACTCCATGGACTAGTTACACCTTACCGATATTGATGATGGAGGCAGTTCTGGCAAATTTAACAGAACCAGGGTCCGCGGTTTTTTTAATCCCGGCATGGACCGGACGGGGGAGGAGAAGGCACTCCGATGACGAGGACGCTTGTGACCTACTGCTCTCTATGTTCGTACAGCACCCTGCAACATATTCAGGCCAAGTCAAGATCGGAAATGTACCCACTCTATGGACTAGTTACACCTCACCGATATCGATGATGAAGGCAGTTCCGAAAAACTTAACATAACCTGGGTCCGGGGTTCTTTTCAATCCCGGCACGGGCCAAACAGGGTAGGAGAAGGCGCTCCGGGATGCTCCTCTCCCATGACGAAAATAGGACGAACACTTGAACTGAGGCGGCAGCCCTTGCCGATGAAGATTTAATCGGGTCAATCCGGTGAGTACAATCGGCTGTCAAGGGATTGTCGGATCTTGACTTCTTAAGCCTCTAGAGGGCGCAACAATTATTCGATTTGACTGACATTTAGCATAAAGTGATTTGCTTTGACTGTGGAAGCGACACATGTGAGGTACTATGCATGGGAGCCAAATAGAAACTCTCCTTAAAAAGGTGTCGTACTGCGGCACCCTGTTCGAACTTGGCTAAAAAGAAGGCCCCTTATCATTGAGCTTAAAACCTGAATCAGACAGCACTCATGGATATGTGAGAAGTGTGTCACTGTTCCTTAATGGAATTTTCATGGAAATGTTCATGGGACGCGACATATGTGAGGTACTATGCCATGCATAGGAGCCAAGTAGAAACTCTCCTCAAAGAGGTGTCGCATTGCGGCACCCTGTTCGGACTCGGCTATAAAAAGAAGGCCCCTTGTCATTGAGCCTAAAACTTGAATCAGACAGCACTCGTGAATATGTGGGAAGTTTGCCCCTGTTCCCTAATGGAATGTTAATGGGACGCGACATGTGTGAGGTACTATGCCATGCCTAGGAGCCACGTTTGACTTTGGACGCGACATATGTGAGGTACTATGCCATGCATAGGAGCCAAGTAGAAACTCTCCCCAAAAAGGTGTCGCACTGCGGTACCCTGCTTGGACTTGGCTCAAAAGAAGGCCCCTTATCATTGAGCTTAAAACTTGAATCAGACAGCACTCATGGATATATGAGAAGTTTGCCCCTATTCCTTAATGGAATTTTCATGGGAACGTTCATGAGACGCGACATATGTGAGGTACTATGCCAGGCAAAGGAGCCAAGTAGAAACTCTCCCCAAAGAGGTGTCGCACTGCGGTACCCTGCTCGGACTTGGCTAATAAGAAGGCCCCTTATCATTGAGCTTAAAACTTGAATCAGACAGCACTCGTGAATATGTGGGCAGTTTGCCACTGTTCCCTCATGGAATGTTCATGGGACGCGACATGTGTGAGGTACTATGCCATGCCTAAGAGCCACGTAAAAACTTCTCCCCAAAGTCTAAATCAGTTAACGACTTGATATAGCTCCCATATAAACCGATCTCCCGATTGTACTTCTATAGCCGTTAGAGGGCGCAATTATTATCCGATTTGTCTGAAACTTTACATGAAGTGTTTTGCTAGGGCTTCCAACATTTATGCCCAGTATGGTCTAAATTGGTTGATAACCTGGTATAGCTCCCATATAAACCGATCTCGAATCCAAAAGTTGATAGAGCTCCTATATATTTGAAAAATGACACTCAAGGGACTTTTCCCATGCCATCCATGATAAAAGGTATATAAAATTCGTTCCGGCCGAACTGAACATGCTTTTTCCTGTTTCATTTCGCAATTACTTCCCCTATTTAATATACGTGCCTCCTCACACACAGATAATCAATTCATTTGTTTACATAGAATTAATTAATTAGAGTTGCATGTGCGACAGTGACGCACAAAACAAATACCAAACATCAAACATTCTGGTGCTAATTTTAATGACATTATTTTCTTGCATGCCCACAAGTCCACCTGGCAGAGCATTGTTGAAGTAGACGTAGCTATCGTACTGACAACGATAATCAACCATTCATTCACATCAATGAATGAGTGAATGGTGATTTTTTTTTTTTTTTTTTTGGGGGGGGGGGGGGTGACTGACTGCCCCCAACGTCAATTTGACAATGTTTTTGAGGCTCCATTCTATGACGACAACAACTGCGGCGTTGAGTAACAATGAGAACAATGTGCGTTACACACAAAAATGCCGGGAACCTGAGTAATGTGTTTCCAATTTGGAACCAACGCAATGCGACATGCCCATAAATGTTCTGTGTGTGTGTGTGTATGGCATTGGAACATTTAGGAGTCCAGAGGTTTGTATGTGCCTATAGATATGTGAAATTTCGACGAATTACAAATGCGTTAACCAAGCTAACTATGGTGGCATGACGCCATCTACATATGTGATGTAAACAACTTTTGCAGCGTAATTGGGATTTTAGAATTTTTGAAAAAAAAAACGCAAGTAATGAGAAAGGGAATGGCTAAGCAGAACAGTCATTAAGCTACATAAAAGATGTAAGGGAAATTTTCTAGAATCTTTTATAAAAAAAAAATTGCACTTCAATCATACCAACGATTTTCTGAAAAGTTCACTAAATTTTGACAAAGTTTCTTTTTATATATAAAATTGAATTTGTGTTTGTTTGTAGGTATGTTTGTTTGTATGTTTGTGTGTTCTTTATAGACTAAGAAACGGCTGAACCGATTTTCTTGAATTTTACACAGATGGTGCATAATGACCCCGTGGTGAAAATAGGGTACTACATTTTTTGATATCTGAAGGGGACCCTCCCCCCTACCCTAATTTTCAGAAACGCCAGATCTCGAAGATGGGTGATGCGATTTAAGCGAAATTTTGTGTGCTCTCATACAAAGTACCCTAAAAGTAAAAAATTGGTATCCAAATTTCGGATGGGGTACCTACCAAACATATATTTAGACCAATCACAACAATATGGGACTCAAATGAAAAGTATTTAGGATAAGAAAACGTATCTGATATCCAATTGTCGGACCAAGTGCTAGGGGGACCACCCCAAGCCCCGAAACACCCCTAAATCGGACATATTTACCGACCATGGCAATATGGGACTCAAATGAAAGGTATTGGCGAGAAGAATACGAATCTGATATCCAAATGTGGGAAGACGTTTCTGGGGGTCCACCCCTTTCCCAAAACACCTCCTGAAACTGGACTTATTTACTGACCATGGGAATATGGGGCTTAAATAAAAGGTATTTGCGAGTAGAATACGAATCTGATATCCAAATATGGGACCAAGTGTTTGGAGGGCCGCCTCTCACCAAAACCATCCCCCAAAGGGGAAATTTTTAAGACCATAGCAATATGGGGCTCAAATGAAAGGTCTTTGGGAGTAAAGCACGAATTTGATATCAATATTAGGGAAAAGTGTCTATGGGGCCACCCCACCCCCACAACACCACCCAAATAGTAAGTATTTTCCGATTATTGCAATATGAGGCTCAAATAGGAGGGCTTTTAAAGTGGAACACGAATCCGATATATATTTTCAAGGCCTACTCACTGAGTGGCCGCCTATCCCCCAAAACACCCACAAAGCCGGTCATGTATGCTGACTATGGAAATATGGGGCTCAAATTAAAGGTATGTGGGAGTAGACCACGTATCTGATATCAACATTAGGGGCCAACTGTCTAGCGGACATCCCACCACCATAACAACCCCCAAATGGGACTTATTTCCTCACCAAGGCAATTTGGGTCTTAAAGAGGGTGGAACTAAATATTCATAGTTGTCAGGGCCAATACACCAAACCGGACATATTTGCTGACTTTTGCAATAAGAAGTTTAAATGAGATTAGAAAACGAATTTCATATCCAATTTTGAGGGCAATGGCAATATGGAATTCAAATAAATGATATATATTGGGTTGCCCAAAAAGTAATTGCGGATTTTTTAAAAGAAAGTAAATGCATTTTTAATAAAACTTAGAATGAACTTTTATCAAATATACTTTTTTACACTTTTTTTCTAAAGCAAGCTAAAAGTAACAGCTGATAACTGACAGAAGAAAGAATGCAATTACAGAGTCACAAGCTGTGAAAAATTTAGTAACGCCGACTATATGAAAAATCCGCAATTACTTTTGGGCAACCCAATAAAATGGAGAGATCGATTTTTATAGGAGCTGTATCAGGCTATAGACCGATTCAGACCATAATAAACACGTACATTGATGGTCATGAGAGGATCCGTCGTACAAAATTTCGGATAATTATTGCGACCTCTAGAGGCTCAAGAAGTCAAGTCCCCAGATCGGTTTATATGACAGCTATACCACGTTAAGAACTATACTTGGCACAGTTGCAGGATATCATAACAAAATACTTTGTGCAAAATTTCATTCAAATCGAATAAGAATTGCGCCGTCTAGTGGCTCAAGAAGTCAAAATTCAAGATCGGCTTATATGGCAGCTATATCAGGTTATTTACCGATTTGAACCTAACTTAGCACAGTTTTTGGAAGTCATTGTGAAACACGTCGTGCAAAATTTCATTCCAATCGAAAAGGCATTGCGTCCTCTAGAGGCTCAAGAAGTCAAGACCCAAGATCGGTTTATATGGCATCCGACGAACGGATGGACATGGCTAGATCGACATAAAATGTCACGACGATCAAGAATATATGTATTCTATGGGGCCTCATACGAATATTTCGAGTAGTTACAAACAGAAATTTGTATACCCCCATCCTATGGTGGAGGGTAAAACAAAAATATTTTTATCTCGATTCATAGCCACTACAGCGAGTTATGAGATTTTACGCCCTGTATATGAAAGCGTCTCGCTACCATTTTCAAAATATGAACTGAACGATAAGAAAACCAGTAAGGAAAGGCAAAAGTCGGGCGGAGCCGACTATATATTACCCTACACCTACCCTACAATTTTAAATTCGGGCAATATATAAATATATATGTGTATGAGAGCTATATCTTAATCTGAACCGATTTTGATGAAATCTTGCACACGTGTTCAGATCAAAAAAAACAAACCTGCCAAGTTGTGTGCAGATTGGTTGAAAATTGCAGCTACGGCCATTTAAGTGCAAATCGGGTGATACATATATATGGGAGCTATATCTAAATCTGAAGCGATTTTTATGAAATTTTGCAAACACATGGAGGCGTTAAATAAAACTCCTCACGCCAAATTTTGTAAAGATCGGAGGAAAATTGTGGCTTCTACAGCCTTAAAAAGCCATATCGGATGAAAGATATATATGGGAGCTATATGTAAATCTGAACCGATTTTTATGAAATTTTGCACACATATGTAGACCTGAAATAAAATACCCAAGGCCAAATTTTGTAAAGATCGGACTAAAACTGTGGCTTCTACAGCCTTAAAAAGCCATATCGGATGAAAAATATATATGGGAGCTATATCTAAATCTAGACGGATTTTTATGGAACTTTTCACACACATGAGAACGTTGAAGAAAACGCTCCATGCCAAATTTTGTAAAGATTGGACCAAAATTGTGGCTTCTACAACCTTAAAAAGCCAAGTCGGATGAAAGATATATATGGGAGCTATATCTAAATCTGAACCGATTTTTATGAAATTTTCCAGATATATTAAGATCAGTAACAAAACAGTCCGTGCCAAATTTTGTGCAGATCGGTTAAAAGTTTTAGCTTCTACGGCCATTTAAGTCCAAATCGGGCGATACGTATATATGGTAGCTATATCTAAATCTGAACCGATTTTTATGAAATTTTGCAAGCAAATGAAGACGTCAAATAAAACACCTCATGCCAAATTTTGTAAAGATTGGACTAAAACTGTGGCTTCTACAGCCTTAAAAAGCCATATCGGATGAAAGATATATATGGGAGCTATATCTAAATCTGAACCGATTTTTATGAAATTTTCCAGATATATTAAGATCAGTAACAAACCAGTCCGTGCCAAATTTTGTGCAGATCGGTTGAAAATTGTAGCTACTACGGCCATTTAAGTCCAAGTCGGGTGATACGTATATATGGGAGCTATATCTAAATCTAAACCGATTTTTATGAAATTTTGCACACATATGAAGACCTGAAATAAAATACCCAATGCCAAATTTTGTGAAGATCGGAGGAAAATTGTGGCTTCTACAGCCTTAAAAAGCCATATCGGATGAAAGATATATATGGGAGCTTTATCTAAATCTGAACCGATTTTTATGAAATTTTGCACACATATGAAGACCTGAAATAAAATACCCAATGACAAATTTTGTGAAGATCGGAGGAAAATTGTGCCTTAAAAAACCATATCGGATGAAAGATATATATGGGAGCTATATCTAAATCTGAACCGATTTCCTTCAAAATCAATAGTGTTTGTCCTTGGGCCAAAAAAGTGACATGTGCAAAATTTCGTGACAATCGGTCAACAAATACGACCTGCACTTTGATTACAAGAATACTCACAGACGGACGGACAGACGGACATGGCTAAATCGAATCAGAAAGTGATTTAGAGTTGATCGGTATACTTATCAATGGGTCAAGCTCTTCTCCTTCTTAGCGTTGCCAGCAAATGCACAAATCTCTAATACCCTGTACCACAGTGGTGGTGCAGGGTATAAAAACTCAGTCCCATATAGTCATGATGGTTCATTTGTCCACTTAAGGCATTTTTGGCAGGTAGGGTAACCCCCTATACTTTGAACTGATTTTGTATGCCAGGTTCGTAATCTACTCCCGAATACCTTTCATTTGAGGCCCATATTGACATGAATGTGCAATATGTCGGTTTGGGGGAATTTCGGGGTTTGGGGCAGCCCGATGAGTACTTAGACCCACATTTTAATACCATATTCGTATTCTATTTTCCAATTCCTTTCATTTGAATCCCATATTGTCCCGATCGGTCCACTTTTGATTTTGGGCGGTGCCTTTGGGTAAGGGGGGAGGGTCCGCCCCATTCCGAAATCAACAAATTATGAAGCCTATTTCTCCTTTCTGTCCATATTCGCAATCTACTCACAAACACCTTTCATTTGGGTCCCATATTGTCATGATCGTCCAAAAAACCTATTTTAGGGGATTTTGGGGTTGGGCTCTTTTGACAAAATTCCATGAAAATTTTGTCTTTTGAGAAATTATTTAAATCTTAAGATTGTTGAATGAAATTGAGTCTTTATGTTCGAGTGTATGCTGTTTTCGGTTAAAGCCTTCATTTAACAACACCTGCATATAAAATTATCACTGTATTAATTCAGCTGCGTGTTTAGAACAAGACTTCCGCCTGCGTCTATTTTTGTACACCCTAAAATGTGTTTACAATGCATAAATAAATTTTTAATTTTACAAAAGCAGAAATGTAGGTGAAGATAAAAATGCCAACTTCATGTGAAGGTGTCTTTCCTTCATTTCATATGAATCAATTTCCAGGTTTGCTGGAAGAACAAGAAACAAAGAAAGGTCATAAATAAGAAAGTGGAAGTGATGAAGTGCATTTGCGTTGAGTATGGGGAGGGGGGCCAAAGAGAAGGTGGCTAAAGTAACTGAAATTTTACAGCAGATTCAGAATGTGTGTGGAGCCATAAAAAGAGAAATTGTAGCTCGTAAATACCACTAAAACATCCGGCGAATGGTAACAGCAACGGAAATTTAAACAAATTTTTAACGGTTTTATTTTCACTTTCCTTCAGGGAAGTCTGAGCTACAGCACTGCGCCCGCCCCCCCAACTTTTCTCTTGCCAGCAAAGTGTGGAGTGCCACAAAATTCTGTTCCGCCTTTATGGAATTCTTTTTAAGGAGTTGGAGTTCCGAGTTGTTGCTGCTGCTGTTGTTGCTACTGCTCTGGCTGTTGTTGGCGGGTGTCATTACAAATGAATGCGGCAACGCAAATGGAATTCTTAAATGCCAAAGAGTCAAGCCTTAAACATCATCTGCAGAAAGAAGCAGGCAGAAGAACAATTGATAATGGCAAGGCAAAGAACGAAGTAATGGAAAATGTAAACATCTCAACAGCAACACCAACACCAACAAAAAATAAAGTCCATGACAACAATCTTAACCGCCTCAGCCAATGGCTTCAACAGCCGTGTTGGCACAGCAAATGTCGTTTCTATCAAACTGCGAGCACTTCCCCCTTATGGCTTAGGTCAGTACTAAATGCTGCAACAATGGTGTGGCAGTGGCACAATCTACACAATTTGCTGGCATTGTCACTGCCACTTTTTCCATTGCCTTAGTTCACGCGCATAAAAACCTCTTGTCGTTACTCTGACCGAACATCGATACAGCTGTTGCCGTTGCTGTCACTTGCAGTGGTCAACAAGCATTGGAAGTCGTTGTGATTTCGAGAGAACTTTAATTTGTCAAACCCCCACTAAACACTCACACACACACACACACCTACAACCACTCCCCCATGTACGGACATTATGAGTAACATTGTAAACATAATGTAACTGTTGCTAATGGGGATAGCTGTATTTGCTTTCTTGTCACGGTAGGTAAAAAGGGTTTTTGAATTAACATTTAAATTTTTAAGGCGTGCTTAAGGTTTAATTTTGAAATTAGAAGTAAAGTAAATAGATTTTAAAATTGTGGACCTAATACACACAAAATTTAAACGACAAGAGAGGAAGTTGTTAACATGCAAACTTTAGTATAAAATTTTATCTGAAGAAACAAATTTCGAATGGTTCTATTAAGAAAGAAGTTAAAGTTCGGCCGGGCCGAATCTTGGGAACTCACCACCATGGATTCTGCAAAAAATGTATAAAAAATAAATTTAATTGAAGGGCATAATTTTATTCTACATACCAAACTTCTGTCAAATCAGCAAATATTAAAGCTTTAGGAACTGATCAAGGATAATCGGGAGACCGCTTTACATGGGAGCTACATCAGGTTATAGACTGATTTGCTCCGTATTTGGCACAGTTGTTGGAAGTCCTAACAGAACACCGTATGGAAAATTTTAGCCAAAACAAGTAAAAAGGCATTAAGTTCGGCCGGGTCGAACTTTGGATACCCACCTCCTTAGGGTATATATGAAAACCCCATTTCGGCACAATTCGGTGAAAATTGAATAACTTATGCACCCAAATTCCACACGGATATTGAGTGGGCTAATATACAGAAGTCACAGTTAAATTTTGTATTTAAAATTTCAACAAAATCGGGCAATAAATAAAGCTTTTATGAGCTTCAGACCCTTAATCGGCACATCGGTCTATATGACAGCTATATCTAAATACAGTCCGATCAGCATCATATTTGGGTCGCATAGCGGATGGCCTAAAACAATTTACTGTTTCAAATTTTAGCGAAATCGGATGAAAAATAAAACTTTTATTCGCTTCAGACCCTTTATCGGGATAAAGGTCTGTATGGCAGCTATATCTAAATATAGTCCGATTTGATCCATATTTAGGTCAGCTATCGGGAGGCTTAAAATAACCCACTGTTTTAAATTTCAGCGAAATCGGGTAATATATAAAGCTTTCAGGGGCTTCAGACCCTTTATCGGCAGATCGTTATATATAGCAGCTATATCTAAATATAGTCCGATCTGAACCACATTTGGGTCCTATATTAAGAGGGGTAAAACTACTCAATATTTTAAATTTCAGCGAAATCGGTTTAAAAAATAAAGCTTTTATGGGCATTGGACCCTTTATCTGGAGTTCGGTCTAAATGACAGCTATACCAAAGTATAGTCCGATTTGATCCATATTTAGGTCAGCTATCGGGAGGCTTAAGATAACCCACTGCTCCAAATTTCTGCAAAATCGGGTAATAAATAAAGCTTCAGACTGCATGCAAAATTTCACACAAATTGGTTCAGGGGCTCAAGAAGTCAAATTGGGAGATCGGTTTATATGGGAGCTATAGCAGGTTATAGACCGATTTGAACTTTACTTGACACAGTTGTTGGAGGTCATTGCAGAATGCTATGTGCAAAATTTCAGCCAAATCGTATAAAAATTGAGGCTTCCAGGGGCTCAAGAAATCAAATCAGGAGATCGGTTGATATGGGAGCTTTATCTAAATCTGAACCGATATGGCTCATTTGCAATCTCCAATGAGCTACATTAATGTTGAGTTTCTATGCAAAATTTCAAGCTCTTAGCTTTACGCATTCGACCGCTATCATGATTTCGACACACGGACGAATGGACATGACTAAATCGACTCAGAGCGTCTAGACGATCAAGAATATAAACCCCAGTTGTAGACGAATATTTCGAAGTGTAACAAACGGAATGGCTAGATTAG
>NW_026739212.1:0-41446 GCF_963082655.1 Stomoxys calcitrans | reverse complement strand
AACCCCATCCTATGGTGTAGAGTATGAAAAGATGTTGAATGTAGTTTAATAAAGCGAAACTGTTGCATAGGATAAGTTAAGTTTTAAAGAGTTGGAAGCATCGTCATTTATCTATGTCAGCTAGTTTGGGGCATACGGCAAGCTTGGGATCTGTGGATCTACAAAGATGCGTCAGTAGAGGAACACTTCAAGGACGTGTACTGTCTCATCTACTTTGGAGTATATCCATTAACAATATATTATTGGAAGAAAAAGGCGTAAAAGTGGTCACGTATGCTGATGACGTGGCAATTGCGGTTAGGGGAATGTTTTCCAATACTGTAAGAGTTATATTTCTGGAAGCTTTACGTCCAACAACAATGGGGACAACTGAAAGTGGTCTAGGTATAAATCCGTGCAAGACAGAAGTAGTTCTTTTCAGCAGAAGTTACTAGTTGCCTACAGTGGAACCTGTCTCCTTGGGTGGAGAGAATGTCCCATTTACATAAAGCGCAAAATACCTGGGTGTTTTGCTGGACAGGAAATTGAACTTCAAATTCAACATTTTAAAAAGGGCAAGAAAGGCAATTCTTGCCCTATACACCAGCAAGAGAGCAATTGCCAAAGTTGGGGGTTTAGACCGCGTGGCATGCATTGGTTATATACTGCAGTTGTCAGACCTATAATGCTATAAGGTGTTGTGGTCTGGTGGACGGCGCTTCAAAAGTCCACCTACTGCTCAATACTTAACCGGATCCATAGGATGGCTTCTTTGTGCATCACAGCCGTACTGAGGACGACACCATCTGATGCACCGAATTTAATGCTACATCTTATGCCTCTGGATATTGTGGCTACCCAAATTGCAGCGACCACTGCCGCGAGGTTAAGGGAGCTTTCTCATTTGTCATGTGGCGGCTACGGACACTTTGTTATCCTTGATGAAATATCCGATGTTCCAGACAGTGTGGATTACACCCTACCTTAGCCGCTTTTTGATAAAAATTACTGTACCATTGTTCCTGATAGAACCGATTGGAACTACGATATCCCTGCTAATAGAAGTAACATAGACTTCTATATGGATGGTTCCAAACTAAACGACCAGGTTGGCTTTGTAGTGTACACTAAAGATCTAGAACTGGTCATATCGAAAAAGTTACTCGACCACTGCAGTGTGTATCAAGCGGAGATCCTTGCAATTAAGGAAGTGGTGGAATGGCTGAGATATACTGTCATTACGACGATTGGCATAAATATCTTCGCAGACAGTCAATCAGCTATTAAATCCCTGGAGAACGTATTTCTGAACACAAGAACCGCCATCGACTGTCGCAGATCTCTCAACGAGATGTTCAAAATTTACCTATTCTGGTACCTGACCACAGAGATATCCCAGGGAATTCTAAAACAGACGAGCTTGCGAAACTAGGAACTACCCTACACATTCCAGGGATTCTGGAATTTGTGGGTATGCCTCTAGCAACATGTAAGCTAAGTTTTCAGGACCAGGCCCGAAGGACAACGAATGATAAATGGTCACAAATGAGGGCTGTGAGCGTTTTAAAACTATGTGGTCTAATCTAGACTGCTTTACTGTCATTGATTAGTACAGACGTCTCAGTCAATGTGCCCGTCATTACAGGTCACTGTCTAAACGGTAAATATGCTGACAGACTGAAGATTGCCAGCAATGACTATTGCAGAAGCTGTAGCGACATCGAAAAAGAAGAGACTATAGAACACCTACTGTGTGTGTGTCCCGCTCTAGCAGTCAGAAGGAGTTCCACTTAAGGTTCTCATTTCTTTGAGAACATGTCAGACTTAGCGGATGTGAACATTCGGCTTTTTAAAGCGATCTGGATGGTGCAAAGGTAGGAACTAGAAGGCATTTTCTTACTTCTGTTCGTTTGGTATCACAATGGATGAAAACGTCTAAGTAAGTCTGATGGCAGACTACCACTGAAACCTAACCTAGCCTGGTTCAATGCTTCAAATTTAAGACACGTATTTTCCAGTTTAATCGAATTAAAATTTTTAAACTAATATCGAAAAGTTGCGTTGATATCACTGATCCGCGCCTTCTTAATAATTCGATTTTTTCAATTTATTTTCTTATCATCACGTAATAAGGAATACTTTTTTCATTCTTAAAACAAATTAAGGAGGTTGAGGAATACAGCTAAAAAGCAAGAAATTATTTTTTTTCCAAGAACTGCAATTAAAAGAACATCATCAGTAACAAATAAAATAAAACTTGTTGAAATTATAGCCGTGTCCGGTAGCCTGACCACCGAGCATGGGCAGAAATATTCTGCTTGTATTGGCATGTCATTTTTTTGCCTGAAGCAGTTGGATGGAATCACGTGAAAGCAATAAGTTTTTGGTTCATTAGTCTGCTCTTCTTGGTATCTCAAGACCTTCAGAGATGTGTCTTTTGAATATTGCCATGGACAATATGTTATTGTTTCTGGAAGAAAGTTGTTTTAACATGGTCAGGTATTTTGACGTCATGGTTATTGCGGTTTGGTGGAAGATTAACAACGCTTTGGGGATATCTTTCATCAAACCTTTTCTTAATGTGTTGGAATAAAAGGAAGTAATTTCGTGTCAGATCAGTGCTGTATTGCTGACAACCCACCAAAAAGGCGCTGGTTTGGGCCGATGTGTGAGAGCTGGCATTGTTTTGGTGTAGCACTCAGAGTTGAGCGTGTTACGTAGCTCAAGGAGAACAGTCGCCACATGAGCAGTTTAGCAAAAGGAATAGGTGACCATCTACTTCGTAGTGCTTCTCCGATGAGCAACTTTCGTTGCATTTGATTCATCTGTCTGTCTGTCCACGTTAAATTTTGTACAAACTACAGGTTGCAATTTCATCCGATCGTTTTCAAATTTGACAGATTGTGTAGGTTGGTCTGGGAGGAAACATAGGCTTTATAATTTTTTGATATCGGGAAGGGTGCGGACTCCAAAAGTACTACCCAAAAATAAAAGTGGACCGATCGGCACAATATGGGATTCAAATGAAAGGTATTCAAGTAGAATAAGAATTTCATAATAAAAGTTGGGTCCAAGTACCTGGGGGCCGCCCCAGCCCCAAAACCCCTCAACATAGATTTATTTGACTATCATGACAATATGGAACTCAAATGAAAGGTATTCGGGAGTAGATTACGAATATGGTCAGGAAGTAGGAAAAGGCTTTATAATTTATCGTAAACGGAAGGCGGCAGACCCTCTACCGTTACCCCAAAAACACCACCCAAAATCAAAAGTGGGCCGATAAGGGCAATATGGGTATCAAATAAAAAGTATGCTGGAGTAGATAACGAATCTGGCATACAAATTCATGTCGAAGTATAGAGGGTCACCCCACCTCCACAAAAACGCCCAAAATGAACACATTGTCCAATTACGGATATATTGGACTTGGTTTGTTTGTTCCGTATAGACTGAAAAACGGCAGAACCGATTTTCTCGAAATTTTCGCATATTTTTTAGGTTGGTCTGGAGGGAAACATAGGCTATATAATTTTTCGGTATCGGAAGGGGGACGGACCATCCCCCTTATGCCAAAAACACAACCCAAAATCAAAAGTGGGTCGGTCGGGACAATATAGGCATCAAATGAAATGTATTGGAGAGTAGAATACGAATATGGTATTAAAATTTGAGTCTATGTATCCATCGGGCTGCCCCAACCCCAAATCTCCTCCAAACAGACATATTGGAGGTTCATTTCAATATGGGGTTCAAATGAAAGGAATTTGGGAGTAGATTTCGAGGGCTCCCAGCCCAAAAACTTCCCTAAACAGATATATTCGAAGTTTATGTCAATATGAGACTCAAACAAGTTCTTTTCCCGGCATCTCTTCTTAGGCAAAAAAGGATATAAGAAAAGAGTTACTCTGCTATTAAAACGATATCAAGATATGGTCCGGTTCGGACCAAAATTAAATTATATGTTGCGTTAAGAATTGCGCCCATTGGGGCTCCCGAAGTAAAATAGAGAGAACGATTTATATGGGATCTGTATCGGGCTATAGACCGATTCAGACCATAATAAACACGTTTGTTGATGGTCATGAGAGGATCCAACGTACAAAATTTCAGGCATATCGGATAATAATTGCGACCTCTAGGGGTCAAGAAGTCAAGATCCCAGATCGGTTTATATGGCAGCTATATCAGGTTATGAACCGATTTGAACCTTATTTGATCCACTTGTTGAAAGTAAAAATAAAATACGTCATGCAAAATTTCAGCCAAATCGGATAGAAATTGCGCCCTCTAGAAGCTCAAGAAATCAAATCCCCAGATCTGTTTATATGACAGCTATATCAGTTTATGAACCGATTTGAACCATACTTGGCACAGTTGTTGGGTATCATAACAAAACACGTCGTGCGAAATTCCATTCCAATCGGATAAGAATTGCGCACTCTAGAGGCTCAAGAAGTCAAGACCCAAGATCGGTTTATATGGCAGCTATATCAGGTTATGGACCGATTTGAACCAAACTTGGCACAGTTGTTGGATATCATAACAAAACACGTTGTGCAAAATTTCATTCTGATCGGATAAGAATTGCGCATGCTAGAGGCTCAAGAAGTCAAGACCCAAGATCGGTTTATATGGCAGCTATATCAGGTTATGAACCGATTTCAACCATACTTGGCACAGTTGTTGGGTATCATAACAAAACACGTCGTGCGAAATTCCATTCCAATCGGATAAGAATTGCGCACTCTAGGGGCTCAAGAAGTCAAGACCCAAGATCGGTTTATATGGCAGCTATATCAGGTTATGGACCGATTTGAACCAAACTTGGCACAGTTGTTGGATATCATAACAAAACACGTTGTGCAAAATTTCATTCTGATCGGATAAGAATTGCGCATGCTAGAGGCTCAAGAAGTCAAGACCCAAGATCGGTTTATATGGCAGCTATATCAGGTTATGGACCGATTTGAACCATACTTGGCGCATTTGTTGGATATCATAGCAAAACACGTCATGCAAAATTTCGTTCCAATCGGATAAGAATTGCGCACTCTACAGGCTCAAGAAGTCAAGACCCAAGATCGGTTTATATGGCAGCTATATCAAAACATGGACCGATATGGCCCATTTACAATACCAACCGACCTACACTAATAAGAAGTATTTGTGCAAAATTTCAAGCGGCTAGCTTTACTCCTTCGGAAGTTAGCGTGCTTTCGACAGACAGACGGACGGACGGACGGACAGACGGACGGACGGACGTACGGACGGACGGACAGACGGACGGACATGGCTAGATCGACATAAAATGTCACGACGATCAAGAATATATATACTTTATGGGGTCTCAGACGAATATTTCGAGTAGTTACAAACAGAATGACGAAATTAGTATACCCCCCATCTTATGGTGGAGGGTATAATGAAAGTTATAGGGCAGTAGATTACAACTATGGCATAAAATATTAAGTCCAAGTAATGACGGGAGGTCGCCCACCCCCAAATGGGATATTAGCCGACCATGGCTATATGGAACTCAAATTAAAGGTATAAGGGAGTACATTACAAATATGACATTAAAATTTATGTTCAAGTGTAGGTGGCGCTTTTCGTTTTAAAGATACCTCAAATGGGTTATTTGACCCATCATGACAATATGGGACTCAAATGAGAGGTATTTGAGAGTAGAAAACGAATTTGATAACCAATTTTGGAGCCAAGTGCCCCCTTAACTGAACTTCATTTCCGTTGGGAATAAAGAACGAATTTGATATCTAGTTTCAGTGAAAAGTGCCGGTGGCTGCCCCTGCCCCAAAACACCATCGAAACTGTACATATTTACCGGCCATGGCAATATGGGGCTCAAATTAAAAGTATTTGGAAATGCGGCACGAATTTGATATCCATATTTGAGTCGAAATGTCTGAGGTGCTATCCGTCCCTTAATGAGAACATTACCCGAAGGAAGAACATAATCACCAGGAACCGAGAAGGGGAAAATTCTCACACATCAATGAGTGCTTTCCGATTCAAGTTTAAACTCAACGATAAGGGCCGAGTCCGAACGGCTGTTAAATTGTCGTATCTGAGTATCCAACGATAACAACCCTTTATTACGGCTAGGTATTCGGGCAATATCGAATGTTTGCTTGTGGGAGAAATGCTCATCTCACGGTGTGTCACATAACGATCTTGGTTTTTAAATCCACGCAAGGCTTTAATGTTCTCTGGTAGAACGGCTGTTTTTGAAAAAACTTCACAGAAGTCGTTTTTGAGCCAGCGTCGGCCACGATTGAATTCATTTCTGAGTACAATTTTGCTAGAAAATGTCGAACTTACCTATATAACATTTCACCAGGCTGCACTTGGTTTCAGAAACTTATATAGCAGCCCTCGCATCTTTGTTTGTTCGATCGCTATCGTGATTTGCACAGACGGGCGGATGGGCTAGATCGATGGATTGTCTTGATCGACTAAAATTGTCAAGACGATCACTAATGTATATACTTTGTGGGGCACCAGATCAAAATTATGATGTGTTCCAAACGAGGAATGACTGGATTTGTTTGGGGTATAAGCGTGGGTATAAAAAGTCAATCCCGTATTGAATTTTCAAAATATTACACTTGAAATCGGACCAAATTACCTAAAAATGTTGTGTTTTTTTGAAAATCTAGAATCGATCAACTTTGAATGCTCATATCTTCCGAACAAAAAATCTGAAAATCTGAAAGTTGCTTGCTCTCTCCGCTTAATAGTGCAACGACCTATTGTGCAACTGCAAAGAAATAAATAAAACATTTACCAAGTTTGATTGATCCATGCGAAAGTTTTGTGGAGTTCTCTAATGTATCCAATTTGTGGTTTAGCCTTTACTCGTAGTTAAAAGCTTGAAATTTATTTTGTCATTTCCCGTCTCTATCAATCAGACTCAAATGGATAATTTTAAAGCAAATTTGTATGTAATGAAATTTGAGACCTGTGAAAATTCACATACTGGTAAACAGGCTTTTCATTGACAACATGAATTTGCTCAGAAGCTGTTTCGCTTCTTTCAATCTGCTCTCCAGAAGTAGAGAGAGAATTCTTCAATTGTGACATAAACCACAAAGGAAATGTATTAATCGTTTTATTTTGCACGACTTTCAAACCATCTTCCTTCACTTGCATTACGAATGGGAACTCTGATGGACCAAATCAAATGAAAAATTGTGTTTCCTGACATCAACTAAGGTTGTTGCCTCTTGGTTGGCCTCAACTTTGCGGTGGAATTCATTTCCTTTTTTTGAAATGTGAAATCCAAGTACACGTTGGAATTTTTCAAAGACAATTCCTGCACAACCCACAACGACAGCAAAAAGTATACACGCTATCTTTCAAGGGTATCAACATGTGTGCCTCTACTATTGGGAAATGTGTGCCTCTGCTCTTGGGAAATGTTTGATTCGTTAGTAGCACATGAAAATAATAAACTGTCAATTGAATTTTTTTCTTCTCTTTTTTTTGATCTTTAATTGAGACTTATGCGCTTGGGGTTTATGGTTCATTTGTTACATAGAAATAATTAAATCAAGGCATTCTTTTTCAGTGGAAAGAAAGAAATGCTCGAATGTTGCTTGTAACTCCATTAACGTTAATGTTAAAGGATATTACGTTCATATGATGTTAATGTTAATTGACAAGAAGGTGCTGATATGGTACATGAACCTCAGATTGTAATTCTAACGGAACTTTATCATAATTATTCTCGATAATTGTGGCATACTACAGGTCCTTTTCTTTGTATTTTGGAGATGAAGAAATGAAAGAAATATACGCCCACCGATGGATGGATGTATATTCATTTTGTCATTCCGTTTGCAAAACATCGAAATATCCATTTCCGACCCTATAAAGTATATATAATCTTGATCAGCGTAAAAATCTAAGACCATCTAGAGATATTGAGCTGAAGCTTTGCACAGATTATTTTTTTTGTCCATAAGCAGGTTAAGTTCGAAGATGGACCGATCCTCAGATTTATGGTCTTAGGCCCATAAAAGCCACATTTATTACCCGATTTTGCTGAAATTTGAGACAGTGAGTTGTGTTAGGCACCTCAACATCCTTCGTCAATTTGGCCCAGATTCGACTAGATTTGGATATAGCTGCCATATAGACCGATCCTCAGGTTTTTGGTCTTAGACCCATAAAAGCCACATTCTTTATCCGATTGTGCTGAAATTTGGGACCGTGAGTTGTGTTATGCCTTTCGACATCCTTCGTTAATTTGGCCCAGATCGGTCTAGATTTGGATATAGCTGTCATATAGACCGATCCTCCGTCTTAGGCCCATGAAAACCACATTTATCATCCGATTTTGCTGAGATTTGGGACAGTGAGTTGTCTTAGGCCCTTCCACATCTTACTTTAATTTGGCTCTGATCGGTTCAGATTTGGATATAGCTGCCATATTGACCGATCTCTCGATTTAAGGTTTTGGGCCCATAAAAGGCGCATTTATTGTCTATTGTTGTCTTTGGCCCTTCCATATATTTCTTTAATTTGGCCTGGATCGGTCCAGTTTTGGATATAGCTGCCATATAGACCGATCCTCCGATTTAAGGTCTTAGGCCCATAAAAGTCACATTTATTATCTGCTTTTGCTGAAATTTTGGGACAGTGAGTTGTCTTAGGCCCTTCCACATCTTACTTTAATTTGGCCTTGATCGGTTCAGATTTGGATATAGCTGTCATATAGACCGATCTCTCGATATAAGGTCTTAGGCCCATAAAAGGCGCATTTATTGTCAGTGAGTCAAGTTAAGCCCCTTGACATTCTTCTGCAATATGGCACAGATCGGTTCAGATTTGAATATAGCTGCCATATAGACCGATCTCTCTATTTAAGGTTTTGGGACCATAAAAGGCGCATTTATTGTCCGATGACGCTGAAATTCGGGACAGTGGGTTGTGTTAGTATCTTCGACGTCCTTCTTCAATTTGGCCCAGATCGGTCCAGATTTGAATATAGCTGACATGTAGACAGATCTCTCGATTTTAGGTTTTTGGCCCATAAAAGGCGCATTCATTGCCCGATTTCTCCCAAATTTGGGACAGTGAGTTTTGTGAGGGGTTTTCGACATTTTTCTGCAACTTGGCCCTGATCGGTCCAGATTTGGATATAGCTGCCATGTATCTCGATTTAAAGTCTTGGCCCAATAAAAAGCGCATTTATAATCCGATTTCACTGAAATTTGACACAGTGACTTATGTTGGGCTTTTCGACATCCGTGTCGTATATTGTTCAGAACGGTTTATTTTTAAATATAGCTACAAAAAAGACTAATATTTTGTTATACACAATTGAACAATGACTTGCACTTATTAGTATTTGGTCTAAATCGGAACCTATTTCGATAAAACTGCTATGGGACATAAGGTATGCAATTTTCACCGGATTTTGATGAAAGGTGGTTTACATATAAACCCGAGGTGGTGAGTATCCAAAGCTCGGCCGAACTTAACGCCATTTTATTTGTTTTGATATGATTTTCACAATTCGAAATAATGCGTTCAGTGACACAGACGAACATGTTGAGCAGTTCGGTGAGGATTTTCTCTATTTTAACTGGCGTGCATTCTAACATTATCTTACAGAGTCGCATCAATTACGCAGGGCTACCAACTCAAACATAGCTCGAGGTGGCTTTGCAGGTGACGAAATGATGCTATGTACCTTATCTAATAGAAAATTATAGTTGAAACAGCAAAAATACATGTTGTAACAGTAGGAAGTCAAAAAGATCGCAGTATGTTTATTCCATCCACGAAAGGATGGGGGTATACTAACTTCGTCATCCCGTTTATAACTTATGGAAATATTAATCTGAGGCCCAATAAAGTGTTTATATTCCTTATCGTCTTGAAAGTCGAAATATTTCACAAATACCAGTTATTAGTGTGGGTCGGTTGGTATTGCAAATGGGCCAAATCGGGTTATAGGCTAAGACTTAACTCACTATATCGCGCAGGTTATAGTCTAAGCCTAGACTCGCTATATCATCGCGCAGTCGGTGTAGGATAGGATCCAACTAAAAACATTTTCTTTTCCTGATTTCTATATGGACAGGGGTTGTGTTTTTACTTACTTGCAATTCCTCATTTGAAATACGGTTTGGCCATAATATTCTAAGTATTTGTCGGATAAGAATTGCGCCCTACAGTGGCTCAAGAAGTAAAAACAAGAGAGATGGTTATATGGGAGCTATATCAAGTTATGAACCAATTTGGACCGTACTTGACACATTTGTTGGAAGTTAAAATAAACCAGTTCGTGCAAAATTTCAGGCAAATCGAATAAAAACAAGTAAAAGCGTGCTAAGTTCGACCGGGTCGAATCTTGGGAACCCACCACCATGTATTCTGCTAAAAATTTATACAAAATAAATGAAGTTGTAGGGCATAATTTTATTGTACATGCCAAACTTTCGTCAAACCAGCAAAAATTAAAGCTTCTAGCAACCGGCAACAAGGATGATCGAGAGACCGGTTTACATGGGAGCTATATCCGGTTATAGACTGATTTTGGCCATACTTGGCACAGTTGTTGGAAGTCATAACAAAACACTGCAAAATTTTAACTTCTAGAGTCACAGCAAGCGCATTTATCTTGCCAAAATTCTGCACAACGCCTTCTTCGACGGATATCACTATATCTGAGAAGTTTTCTCTAAATCGGTTCAGATTTAAATTTAGCTCCTATACATATGTTCGTCCGATTTTGAGAAATTGTGCAATAAAGTGCTGATTTGTTAGCCGATTCTCTTGTAATTTGGCAGGAGGGATTTTCTAATGACTTTCCACATTACTGGTGAATTTCATTGAAATCGGTTCAGATTTAGATATAGCTGCCATATATGTATTTCGCCTAATTTTCACTTCAAGAGGCACTGCAAGCGCATTTATTTACCAATCTTATTAAAACTTTCTACAACGCTTTGCTCGACAACTACCACAATATCTGTGAAGTTTACTTCAAATCGGTTCAGATTGTTGTCAGATTTTGGGTAACTTGCAATAGTGTTGTCAGTTGTCAACCGTAGTTATTACAGATTGAACATATTTGCTCGAAATTTTTAAGGGATTTTTTAACAACTTATCTGGTTTAGGGTATTTATACAGTCGGCGCCGCCTGACTTTTGCCCTTCCTTACTGGTTTTTAACTTATAACATGCTTGGATTATTGGTTTGAAGTTTAAAAACATGAAAGTCTTTGCTTCAAGTGTAAAATCTTTTAAGTATCAAATCCGCAGACAGTGTTTGCTATCAGCAAAATTATTTTACTGGGTGTATATGTCTCTTGAGTTCAATACATCTCAAACCTCTCAAACAAATTATATTAAAAGAAATTTTAATATATTAAAGGGTGATTTTTTTGAGGTTAGGATTTTCATGCATTAGTATTTGACAGATCACGTGGGATTTCAGACATGGTGTCAAAGAGAAAGATGCTCAGTATGCTTTGACATTTCATCATGAATAGACTTACTAACGAGCAACGCTTGCAAATCATTGAATTTTATTACCAAAATCAGTGTTCGGTTCGAAATGTGTTCAAATTTTGACAAATTTTGTTCAGCGATGAGGCTCATTTCTGGTTGAATGGCTACGTAAATAAGCAAAATTGCCGCATTTGGAGTGAAGAGCAACCAGAAGCCGTTCAAGAACTGCCCATGCATCCCGAAAAATGCACTGTTTGGTGTGGTTTGTACGCTGGTGGAATCATTGGACCGTATTTTTTCAAAGATGCTGTTGGACGCAACGTTACGGTGAATGAACACATTTCGAACCGAACACTGATTTTGGTAATAAAATTCAATGATTTGCAAGCGTTGCTTGTTAGTAAGTCTATTCATGATGAAATGTCAAAGCATACTGAGCATCTTTCTCTTTGACACCATGTCTGATCTGTCAAATACTAATGCACGAAAATCCTAACCTCAAAAAAATCACCCTTTAGAACACATGTACGGGCATACCAATTTCTGGGCAAAGCAAATATGTTTCAGCAGATGTTGGCGAACCTTTCATTGCCAAAAGGATGTACATACGTATTGTTACAAAATAATCAGAAATCAATCTATGTTAGATATTCATCGTTCCAATTTCCGGGTACAATTTTATTAATTGCCCAAATGATTATAAAACATAAAGACGATTTCCAAAGCCTCCACAAAACAATAACAGGCACATTTGGCAAACGACGTATTGCTTCCTGTCAGTATTTTTATTGTTTTTTCTTTCGGAACTTCGGCAAATAATACCTTAAGGCTGTCATAAGCCTTATTGTTTGTTTATTTACTTTCCCATTGCTTCCGGAGAAGAGGAGTGTAACAAGTCCTCCTATTGATTTTATTATAGTGCCAAAAACAACAATGAATGGCCCCATAACAAGATTGTTTAAGGCAATTTTCTTGCAGTATCGAACATCCGTTTCACATAACAAAGGAAAACACGGCAACATGTGAAGCAGATCTTGATGAAGTTTTAATATTCGTTTGTTTTTTGTTATTTTTTCCTGTGGCGGGGCAATATAAAAGAATTTATTTGTGCTGATTAAGTGGTTTTATGAAATATTGATGTGAATCATTACCTCTCAGGCTGAAGTAAACTTTTTGGCAACACAAAAAATATGTATATATGTATATTGAGAATACTTGTACAAACACACAAATATATCTCTTGAAGGGAAATTAGAGCGTTAAATTGTAGAGAGGACTAACCAATTTTGTCAATAAGGTGCATCTTTATGCCCAAAACCACCACTGTGGACTGGGTATTATAACTTAGTGCATTTGTTTGTAACACCCAGAAGGAAGTCACTGTGTCAAATTTCAGTGAAATCGGATTATAAATACGCCTTTTATGGAGCCAAGGCTTCAAATCGAGATATCGGTCCATATGGCAGCTATTTCCAAATCTGGACCGATTTGGGCCAAGTTGCAGAAAAATATCGAAGAGTCTAACACAACGCACTGTCCCAAATTTCAAAGAAATCGGACAATAAATGCGCCTTTTATGGGCCCAAAACCTTGAATCGAGAGATCGGTCTATATGGCAGCTATATCCAAATTGGAACCGATCTGTGCCAAATTGAAGAGGAATTTCGAGGGTTTAACTTAACTCACTGTCCCAAATTTCGGCGACATCGGACAATAAATGCACATTTAAAGGACTCAAAACCTTAAATCGAGATGCATGTAGCACGCGAAGACATCTGCCAAACAACCACCGTAAATATCTAGTGTACAGTCCCCGGCCTAAGCTTCAAACTTCTTCCTATCGAGTTGCGATAGGAGTAGAGCGCATTCAGTCCTTTTCATACACCCCAACATAGGATAGGGGTTTACTTTATTCGTCATTTCGGTTATAACACATCGAAATATTGGTTTAAGACCCCATAAAGTACATATATTTTTCTCCGCCATGGCCTTTCGATCTACCCATGTCCATCCGTCTGTCTGTCGAAAGCAGGGTAACTTTCAAAGGTGTAAAGCTAAGGGCCTTAACTTCCTTCTGGGTGTACAAAGAAATGCACTAAGTTATAATACCATGTATCACAGTAGTGATGTAGGGTATATAAAGCAGCAAATAAGTTACTGTAAGACTTTTTTAAATGGTTGATTAATAAATCCTTAGCTCTGCGTTTAGTACGGATCGGCATTGCGGCATCTAGAGGCTCAAGAAGTCAAGATCCAAGACCGGTTTATATGGCAGCTAACAAAAACATGGACCGGTATGACCCATTTACAATCCCAACCGACCTACACTAATAAGAATTACTTGTGCAAAATTTCAAAATTACTCCTTCTAAAGTTAGCATGCTTTCGACAGACAGGCGGATGGACGGTCCTGACGATCAAGATTAAATACACTTTATCAGGTTAAGGACCGATTTCAACCATACTTAGCACAGTTGTTGGAAGTCGTAAAAAAACACATCATGCCAATTTTCAGCTAAATCGGGTGGGAATTGCGCCGTCTAGAGACAGCTATGCCAAATCACCGATATGCGCCATTTACAATCCCAACTGACCTACATTGATAAGAAGTATTTTATCAATGTAGGTCAGTTGGGACCTTACTTCGAAAGTAAGCAGATGGACGGAAGGACGCACAGATGAACGGACGGACGGACATGGTATATATACTATATGGGGTATCAGACGTATATTTCGAGGTGTTTCAAACGGAATGACGAAGTTAGTATACCATCATCCTATGGTGGGGGTATAAAAAAGGGAAAAATCGAACTTACATTACTCGCGAAATTGATGAGAGAGATGAGACCTTGTAGACCGATCACCCGATTTAAGGTCTTGTACCCATAAGAGGCTTATTTATTTGGCAGAAATCGGGAAATACCTAACAGATAGATCAATGTCCTTATTTAAGTTATTCGCTGAAGTTATCAGCAGTCTGTTGCATTGCAATCAAATTCCGTTCATTCATGTATCATGTTTCATAAGTAAGATATGATCCTAAGCTCAAAATTTGAAGGTTTGATTCGTATTCTACTGTAAAATATCTTTTCGTTGAGTAACGTTTGTCTTTGAAATATAGCCAGATTCGTACTCTACTATTTTTGGTGATAGGACAGCTTCCTGATATTTGATTATAAATTAGCATTTTAAGGATATTAAGCTAACATTACTTTCACTTAACCTATTTCCTTGTGCCAGATGCTTTCGGTAAAATTATAAGTACAGAGAAAAAATCACTACAAGAAGCAAATAAAAGCATGCTAAGTTCGGCCGGGTCGAATCTTATATTCCCTCCACTATGGATAGTATTCGTCAAGTTCTTCAAATGACTTTTTCGAATAGAAAAACACCAGTAATACCACCTCCAAAATTTCAGGCAAATCGAGTAATAAAATAATTGCGCCCTCCAGAGGCTCAAAAAGTCAATCTGGGAAGTCGGTTTATATAGCAGCTATATCAGGTTATATTTTGATTTGGACCATACTTGGAATCATACCAAAACGACATATGTAAAATTTTAACCGTTTTGGATAAGAATTGCGCCCTCCAGAAGCCCAAGAAGTCTAATCGGGAGATCGGTTTATATGGCGGCTATATCACGATATGGACTGATTTAGACCATTCGTGACAAACTTATTAGTAATCAAAGTAAAACACTTCACCCAAAATTTCAGCCGAATCGGATAAGAATTGCGCCTTCTAGATGCTCAAGAAGTCTAAACCCAAGATCGGTTTATATGGCAGCTATAGATGGCTATCAACCGATTACAACTATACTTAGCACAATTATTGAATGTCAAAACAAAACATGTCATGCAAAATTTCAACCAAATCCAAATAAGTATAACTGTAAAGTAGCAAATCTACGACTCACCAACAAATGTTTTGTAATATTCCCAATTTGTTCTTTGGGTTGCTAAAATTTTAATTTGATTGATGCAGGAAAATTGAAAAATTTTGTAGTTGATTTTTAACAAAAGTTGTTTTCATACCCTCCACCATAGGTTGGGGATATACTAATTTCGTCATACTATTTGTAACACCTCGAAATATGCGTCTAAGACCCCATAAAGTATATAAATTCTTGATCGTCAAGTTATTTTAAGTCGATCTAGCCATATCCGTCCGTCAGTCCGTCCGTCCGTCCGTCTGTCTGTCTGTCGAAAGCACGCTAACTTTCGAAGAAGTAAAGCTAGGCACTCGAAATTTTGCATAAATAGGTCGGTTTGGATTGTAAATGGGCCAAATCGGTCCATGTTTTGATATAGCTGCCATATAAACCGATCTTGAGTCTTGACTCTAGAGGGCGACATTCTCGTCCGATTTAACTGAAATTTTGCACGTGGTGTTTTGTTATGACTTCCTATATCTGTGTTTAGTATTGCGCAAATCGGTACATGACCTGATGGAGCTGCCGTATAAACCGATCTGGGATCTTGACTTCTTTAGCCTCTAGAGTGCGCAATTTTCATCTGATTTGGCAAAAATTTTTTACACTGGCTTATCCCATGACCCTTAACCTACGTGTCTAATATGGTCTGAATCAATCTATATCTTTATACAGCTCCCATATATACAGATCTCCCGATTTTGCTTCTTATCCGAATGAACTGAAATATTACACAATGACTTCTACAATGTTCAGCGTTAAATTCATTTATGGTTCGAATCAGACTATAAATTCATATAAAGAGTGATTTTTTTGAGGTTAGGATTTTCATGCATTAGTATTTGACAGATCACTGATTTTGGTAATAAAATTCAATGATTTGCAAGCGTTGCTCCTTAGTAAGTCTATTCATGATAACATGTCAAAGCATACTGAGCATCTTTCTCTTTGACACCATGTCTGAAATCCCACGTGATCTGTCAAATACTAATGCATGAAAATCCTAACCTCAAAAAAATCACCCTTTAGCTCCAATAGCATAAAGTTCTTATTAATTATCTTTTGTTTGCCTAAAAAGAGATACCGCACAAAGAACTCGACATATGCTGCGATCCATGATGGAGGGTACATAAAATTCGGCCCGGTCGAACTTAGCACGCTCTTACTTGTTCGAAATTATTTTTATCTGTGTAAGCTACGGTAATTTTTTTTTTTTGATTTTTCTACCTTCCGCCATAGGAAGGGGTATACTAATTTCGTCATTCTGTGAGTAACTCCTCGTCATTCTGTTTGTAAAGTATATACATATATTCTTGATCGTCATATTATTTTAAGTCGATCTAGCCATGTCCGTCCGTCTATCTGTCAAAAACGCGTTAACTTCCGAAGGAGTAAAGCTAGCCGCTTAAAACTTTGCACAAGTACTTCTTATTAGTGTAGGTCAGTTGGGATTGTAAATGGGCCATATCGGTCCATGTTTGCATATAGCTGCCATATAAACCGATCTTGGGTCTTGACTTCTTGAGCTTCTAGAGGGCACAATTTTTATCCGATTTAGCTGAAATTTTGCGCATATCGTTTTAGTATAACATCTAATATCTGTGCCAATTTTGCCAAACTACTCTGGGGTCTTGACTTCTGGTGCCTCTAGGGGACGAAATTCCCATCCGATTTAGCTGAAAATCTGCACTAAGTGTTTTGTTAGGACTTCCAACAACTGTGGCAAATATGGTTCAAATCGGGTCATAACCTGATATAGCTGCCATATAAACCGATCTGGGATCTTGACTTCTTCAGCCTCTAGAGGGCGCAATTATTTTCCGGTTTGGCTGAAATTGTATACAACGGTTTCTCCCATGACCTTCAAATTACGTGTCAAATATGGTCTGAATCGGTTAAAGCCTTATATACCTCCCCTGTATTTCAATCTCCTTATTTTACTTCTTGAGCCCCTAAAGGGCGCAAATTCCTATTCGATTTGGTTGACATTTTACACACTGACTTCCTCTGTGGTCTCTAACATTCAATTCAATTATGGTCCGAATCTGACCCTGGCTTGTATAGCTCCAATAGCATAGCAATTATTTTCTTTTATCCTTTGTTTGCCTAAAAAAAGATACCGGGAAAAGAACTCGACAAATGCGATCCATGGTGGAGGGCAAATAAGATTCGGCCCGGCCGAACTTGGCACGCCTTTACTTGTTCTATAATTTTCATTTTAGTCAAATTAGGAATTTAAAAAAGTTACTTTGAAATTCCTTTCCCTTGCAAAGAGTACGAATTAGCTCGAAATTTTACAAAAGTGTTTACAATGTATTGCGTCTTACTTAATCGTGAACATTTCATATCAAAGATTTCAGCTTTGAAAGGATTAAAATAAGAGCTTTATCATAGCCATCTTTTGTACCACGTTTTTGGTTTACTGCAAGCATCTGAGAAAAATCTCACGACTTGGTTAATTCCATTGAATCAAAATACATTATTTATGAGACATCATATGAAGTGTAACACTTCAGCAGATTTGAAAAGAAATCTTTGTACACAAAAAAAAAATAAAAACAAGTAAAAGCGTGCTAAGTTCGGCCGGGCCGAATCTTATATACCCTCCACCATGGATCGCATTTGTCGAGTTCTTTTCCCGGCATCTCTTCTTAGGCAAAAAAAGGATATAAGAAAAGATTTGCTCTGCTATTAGAGCGATATCAAGATATGGTCCGGTTTGGACCACAATTAAATTATATGTTGGAGACCTGTGTAAAATGTCAGCCAATTCGAATAAGAATTGCGCCCATTGTGGGCTCAAGAGCTGTGGGAGCTGTATCGGCCTATAGACCGATTCAGACCATAATAAACACGTATGTTGATGGTCATGATAGGATCCGTCGTACAAAATTTCAGGCAAATAGGATAATAATTGCGACCTCTAGAAGCTCAAGAAGTCAAGTCCCCAGATCTGTTTATATAACAGCTATATCAGGTTATGAACCGATTTGAACCATATTTGGCACAGTTGTTGGATAGTATAACAAAATACTACGTGCCAAAATTCATTCAAATTGGATAAGAATTGCGCCCTCTAGAGGCTCAAGAAGTCAAGACCCAAGATCGGTTTATATGACAGCTAAATAAGGTTAAGGACCGATTTGAACCATACTTGGCACAGTTGTTGGATATCATAACAAAACACGTCGTGCAAAATTTCATTCCAATCGGATAAGAATTGCGCACTCTAGAGGCTCAAGAAGTCAAGACCCCAGATCGGTTTATATGGCAGCTATATCAGGTTATGAACCGATTTGAACCATACTTGGCACAGTTGTTGGATATCATAACAAACCACGTCGTGCAAAATTTCATTCCAATCGGATAAGAATTGCGCACTCTAGAGGCTGTAGAAGTCAAGACCCAAGATCGGTTTATATGGCAGCTATATCAAGTTATGGTCCGATTTGAACCATACTTGGCACAGTTGTTGGATATCATAACAAAACAAGTCGTGCAAAATTTCATCCCAATCGGATAAGAATTGCGCACTCTAGAGGCTCAAGAAGTCAAGACCCAAGATCGGTTTATATGGCAGCTATATCAAAACATGGACCGATATGGCCCATTTACAATACCAACCGACCTACACTAATAATAAGTATTTGTGCAAAATTTCAAGTGGCTAGCTTAACTCCTTCGGAAGTTAGCGTGCTTTCGACAGACAGACGGACGGACGGACGGACGGACGGACGGACGGACGGACGGACGGACGGACGGACAGACGGACGGACATGGCTAGATCGACATAAAATGTCACGACGATCAAGAATATATATACTTTATGGGGTCTCAGACGAATATTTCGAGTAGTTACAAATAGAATGACGAAATTAGTATACCCCCCATCTTATGGTGGAGGGTATAAAAAACTCGTATTTCAATGTTATTATGGAAATAGGTGATTAATAAAACATACAATGCATGGCAAATCTTGGCATTTAGGCTGACATTCACTGGCATCATATTTTATCAGCTAATAACCCCTTATTTTTACTGAATGTATTGTGCTGGGACATTTCTCTGAGATACATAGTTTGGCCAAATGCAAGTAACTATGAAGTAAATATATATTACTTCATACTTTACAGTGATCATAATCATAATAAAAGTGATTAGAAACAAAGTAATGGTGATAACTATAATCAAGTGTGATACAAATATGCTTTGCATCATTCACGTAATTCACCAATCTTCTAATAGTCATGGGCCTTAAAGCCCACTCAACTATATAACATAAAGTATAGTTTATGTTGCTTCATTATTCTCTTAGAGCATGTTAACGAAGCCAACGACTGGTGTGAGTTGTATTCATGACATTAGAATTTCCAGTATGAATAAAGACGGTGGTTACTTTCGCCCTTTGACACTACTTTTTTGGCTTTGTGGTTAAGGGAATATTCCATGGCTTGAATACGTGTTGCGGTTAGGTGCTGATTTGTTTGTGTTACTTTAAGAATACTTGGCATTCAAAGCATGTCGCAACTTTTTAAAATGTGAGGGCATGCCAAGCAAAGGAAACCGACCACCCCAGGGAATGGCTGTTGAGCTACAAAAACAGTCATCAAACGAAACACAAACAAACATGGCTTTCGTACCTTTCAAGTGTTAATATCCCGGAAAGGAAATTGCAAAAGGGACAGCAACCATCAACAAAATAATTACAAGTTTTCTTTTTTCAAATTATAAGTTAAGATTTTGTTTTTTTGATAGACTTGACCTAATTGCTGTTTTTTTAAGGAACCAGCAGGGAAATGCAAAGGTCTCAAAATAAAAAAAAAATATTAATTCTTAAGCAGTATAACTTCAAATGTGTAATTTTTTGTAAGATTAGAAAGGATAATATTAAAATTTCATTTAAAAAGATAATTTGATACAATTTCCTTATGAAAATCTTATTTGACATAACACCTATGTTGTGTGTCAGACTTGCAAACAAAAGAATAAACAAGTAAAAACGCATTAAGTTCGGCTGTGCCCAACTTTTGATACCCACCTCCATATTCACTATCTTATTTTATTATAACTCTAGTATATCCACATTAATATCCAAATACATGTAAAAAGGCGTTAAGTTCGGCAGGGCCAAACTTTGGAAACCCACCACCTCGGCTATACATGTAAACCACCTTTCATTAAAATCGGTGAAAATTGCATACGTTATTTCCCATAGCATTTATATCGAAATATGTTCCGATTTGGACCAAATACTTATAAGTATAAGTTATTGTTCAAATGTGTATAACAAAATATTGGTCTTTTTAGTAGCTATATCTAAAAATTAAACGATCTGAACCAGAAACGACACGGATGTCGAGAAGCTGTGCCAAATTTTAGTGAAATCGGATTATAAATGTGCCTTTTATGGGGCTAAGACTTTAAATCGAGATAGCTCGAATCTATATGGCAGCTATATCCAAAACTGGACCGATTTTGACGAAGTTGCAGAAAAATGTCGAAGACCCTTACACAACTCGCCGTCCAAATTTCAGCGATTTCGGACAATAAATGCGCCTTTTATGGCACCAAAACCTAAAATCTAGAGATCGTCCTATATGGCAGCTATATTCAAATCTGGACCGATCTAGGCCAAATTGACGAAGGATGCTGAAGGGCCTGACGCAACTCATTGTCCCTAATTTCAGCAAAATCGGGTAATAAATGTGGCTTTTATGGGCCTAAGACCCTAGATCGGAGGATCGATCTATACGACAGCTATTTCCAAATCTGGACCGATCTGGGCCAAATTAAAGAAGAATGTCAAAGGGTATAACAAAACTCACTGTCCCAAATTTCTGCAAAATCGGATAATAAATGTGGCTTTTATGGGCCTAAGACCCAAAATCGGAGGATCGGTCTATATGGCAGCTATAACCAAATCTTAACCGATCTGAGCCAAATTGATGAATGATGTCGAAGGGCCTAACACAACTCACTGTCCCAAATTTCAGCAAAATCGGATAATAAATGTGGCTTTTATGGGCCTAAGACCCTAAATCGGAGGATCGGTCTATATGGCAGCTATATCCAAATCTGGACCGATCTGGGCCAAATTGACGAATGATGTCGAAGGGCATAACACAACTCACTGTCCCAAATTTCAGCAAAATCGGATAATAAATGTGACTTTTATGGGCCTAAGACCCTAAATCGGAGGATCGGTTTATATGGCAGCTATATCCAAATCTGAACCGATCTAGGCCAAATTGACGAATGATGTCGAAAGGCATAACACAACTCACTGTCCCAAATTTCAGCAAAATCGGATAATAAATGTGGCTTTTATGGCCCTAAGACCCTAAATCAGAGGATCGGTGTATATGGCAGCTATATCCAAATCTGAACCGATCCAAATTGAAGAATGATGTCGAAGGATCTAACGTAACTCACTGTGCCAAATTTCATCAAAATCGGGTAATAAATGTAGCTTTTATCCTATCGGTCTATATGGGGCTATATCATGATATAGTCCGATATAGCCCATCTTCGAGCTTAACTTGCTTATGGACAAAAAAAGAATCTGTGCAAGGTTTCAGCTCAATATCTCTATTTTTAAAGACTGCAGCGTAATTTCAACATACAGACTTACAGACGGACGGACATGTCTAGATCGTCTTAGATTTTTATGCTGATCAAGAATATATATACTTTATAGGGTCGGAAATGGATAATTCGATGTGTTGCAAACAGAATGACAAAATGAAGATACCCCCATCCTTCGATGGTGGGTATAAAAGGCCGATCTTAATCATATTTTGATCAGGAGCCGAGGAGCTTTATACAAGTAACAGTTCCAAATTTTAGCGGCATCGTGTAGTAAATGCGCCTTTAATAGACCTAAGACCCTTAATCAGCAGATCGGCCTATATGGCAGATCCATATGGATCGATCTGGTTGATATTCGGATCGGATATCGGGAGTTTTAATACAACTCACTGTTTCAAATTTCATCCAAATCGGATAATGAATAACCCGTTTATGTGCTGAAGCCCTAAATCAGCTGATCGATCTTTATGGCAGTTATTAAATTGCAAAATCGCTTGCTATAGATTTAAGACCTTTAATAGGCAAATCGGTCTATATAGCAGCAATTTCAGCGAAATCGTGTAATAAATGCGCCTGTTCCCAGCCTAAGACCCAAAGTCAACATATCGGTCTATGTGGCAGTTACACGAAAAAAGGCCCGTTTTACATCATATTTAAATTTTTACAGCATGCCTAGGACTTTCATATACTCCGAAAGCCTGGCAGGAGGCAAGAGTGGTGTTTATACCTAAGCCCGGCAAGGCAAGTAATGCGACACCAAAGACCTACAGACCCAAAAGCCTTACGTCCTTTCTACTAAAAACCATGGAACGTATTGTGGACAACACGATAAAGAGTATGACATCCAGCGAACTGCTCAATTACAAACAGCATGCCTATGTTAAGGGAAGGTCGGTGGAGACTGCCCTGCACGAGGTTGTGCATAAAATAGAAGAATCCCTCGATGCTAAAATGTACACACTGTCGGTATACATTGACATCGAGGGGACTTTTAACAATGTGCGGAGCGACACACTGATCCAATCCTTAGACTAGTACCGGGTGGACCCGCTCCTTAGAGACGGGATAAACCATATGCTAAGAAGCAGGTGGATAAATTGTGTGTCCCATGGCATAAATATAAGGGAGAAAGTGGCACAGGGCACGCCACAGGGGGCATTTTATCGCAACTCCTATGGGTGATCAACATAAATGACCTATTACGGATGCTGACTGAGGAGGGATTTGAACCCGTCTGCTACGCAAACGATGTTATAATACTTCTAAGAGGTAAGAATCCGATAGAGCTACGCAGAAGGGCCGAAAGGGTTTTGCATATGGCATATGACTGAGCTAGACGCAGAGGTTTCAATTTTAAACCAAAGAAGACTGAAATATGCCTGTTCACGAGGAAGACGAAGGTGGGCCAATTTGACGCACCACGTTTCCTCAAAAAAACGATTTAGTTATCTGACAAGGTCAAATACTTAGGTGTGATCTTGGACAGGAAACTGAATTGGAAGTGTCACATTCAAGAGCGTACTGAGAATGTTCACAGATGTTGGGCACTATGTAGACGGGCCGTAGGCTCGAAATAGGGCCAGAATCCGAGGATAGTTTACTGGGTCTACAGGAGCGTGATTAGATCAATACTTATTGTTTGGTGGACTGCTATGGAGAAAAAGTGCAACATAAGCACCATACCACAGATTCAGAGAACATGTTGTCTTGGCATAGGCCGAGCGATGAGGACCACGCCCACTAGGGCACTGGAGGCTATTCTAGATATCCGACCAATTGACATACAGATTAAGTGTGAGGCAGCGGTTATTATATTTAAGGCGATGGGAGAATGGATTGAGGATGGGAGCAGCTCATACCATTGAGGTATAATCGAGGCAACGATAGGAAACCTGAAAGGCAGTGGAGAGGTTTCCGATCGGATACCTGGAATGAACCTTGAAGTCGAGTGCAAGGCACTGCTGCCAGCGGCACTGGATTGAAGGAATCCTAGTATTGTCATCTGGAAGATCATAATACACGGTTGGATCAAAGCTATAAGATAGAGTTGGCCTGACGATCTACATTGAAAACCCTGGGACTGACATCTGTTTTAGACTGCCTGACCATTATACGGTCCTGCAGGCGGAGATCCGGACGATCACGGAATGCGTGAAGTGGTGTGGTGCTAATGCGAGGACGTCGAGTCTGAACATCTTTACCGACAGTAAAATTGCCATAAGAGCAATAACAACCAGGACGGTAAGGTCACGAACAGTCTTGCAGTGTAAGAAGGAGATAAACGCATTCTCTGAGGATGGGAAAATCCGCATCGTTTGGATGCCGGGCCGGAGTAAAGGGAAATGAAAGGGCCGATGATTTGGCGGTGAAGGCCAGAGGACTGCCGTCAATAAACTTGGTTATCCCGAAGTCTTTCGGGTCGACGCAGTCCGAGTTAAGGGAGTGGGCGATGAATGCGCATGCAACATTGTGGAACAGCGAAACGGTCGGTAGGACGGCGAAAATCCTATGGGGGGATCCGGATAGTGAGAAGACGAGGCTATTACTGAAAGGAAGCAAGAAGGAGGTCAGTGTATCTATTGGTATCATAACGGGACACATAGGACTACGAGCTCACTTATGTAAAATCGGTGCGGCAAGTGATAGCAGGTCTAGCGTATGCGGGAAGATGATGAGACGTTTGAGCATTTCCTTTGTCATTGCCCGGCTTTCGCGACCAACAGATACCGGTACTTAGGTGGGGACACAATATCAGACATGAACCAACTTAGGGGAGAGGCATTGAAAACAATTAAGGATTTTGTGAGTAGCACGGAATTCCTTACTTACATTTTTCTTTTTAGAGGTTACTTTATAGTTTTTAGAGCGCACACCCAGCCGAATACTGGCTTAGGTGCATGTCCATAGTGGCATGGGGCGGATTAATATATGCACCCTCTTTTCAATCTACCCTAACCTAACACCATATTCAGATCGGCTGTCGGGCATTTAGTACAACTCACTGTTTTAAATTTAGGAGAAGTCGGACAAAAAATTCTAAAATCTCTGACATCAAGTTTCCCACCACTTGATCTTTCCGTCGGGCTTTTGGTCGTCTCAGTTTGCGTGTACCACAATGATTGCCTTTAAAAAACTTCTTTGCTGGAGCTTCTTCATCCATTCTGACAACATGACATAGCCAACGCAACTGTTGTATTTTGATAAATATAACTTTGCTAACGTCGTCATACAGATCATACAGCTCATGATTCTTACGACGCCTATATTCTTCATTAATGCAAACTGGTCCATTCATTTTACGAAGAATCTTTCTCTCAAACACTCCAAGCACTGCCTCGTCTGCTTTCACAAGTGCCCATGCCTCGGAAATAACAATAAAAAAGGCGTTAAGCTCGGTCGGGCCGAACTGTGGATATCCACCACCTCGGGTATATATATAAACCACCTTTCAATATGAATTTGGCAGCTATATCCAAATCTGTACCGATCTTGAGATGTTAAATTTGATATCTATGTAAGTGTGTAAATAGACTCAGTGGTTTAGGGTATCATATAGTCGTAATTCCCTACTTCTGTATTCTATGAACACTGTCTTTGAAGTGTTTATTTAAGGTTACTAAAGAAAGTTTTCGTTTTGACATATATGCGATATCGTTTTAAACAAATCTGACAAGTTATTCTCTACAGTGTATGCATAAAAGAGATGCAATAACAAGACTATTACCAAATGTCGATGATAAATACTTAATACGTATTATAACCATTATAAAAGTCAATGGCAGTCTGCATCCACTTGAACTGTTAGTATGCGATTTCCCCAAGCGAGACCAGCAACTCAAGGCGTTTTGGATTGTGGTTGTCTGCGGCCAGATTCATATTGATTTATGAGAGTACAAACCACAAATATGAAACGTTTGAAAAGGTTTGGTAGTTTTGTAGTTTTCTTGGCTCAATGGTGAAAACAACGAGGATCGTTTTTAAAATTTTTTTTTGTGTGTTTAGCCCATTTAATATTCTTCTGAATCCGTTGATACTTTTCACTTTGTAAGGAAACAAAATGGTAAATTTCCTTATTGGCCTTTTACACCAACCTTTTAGAACATATCTCGTTTTTCTTTTCCATCTCATATCTACAAAAAAAATATACTCGTATCTGTGAAAACTTGTGTTATGTCCAACACGAGTCTGTTATTTCCTTTATGGAAGTTAACGGAAGAATAAAATCTCGGAAGCGGAATATGGTTATTGTTCCAAACAAAGTCAATGTTAAAGTAGTGTTGAATGAGCCAAGAGAAAAAATGTTGAACAAGATTTAAGGTTTTGTATCTGCCTGTAACAACTGGTCATCATATGGTGTATTTGCAGTTGAGTAAGACAGTCACAATCGTTTAAAGCTCTTTTATATAAAATCACTTTTCCAACTTTTAGACACATACATCTTACGTTTTACTAAATGTCCTTGGAAGTGAAGGTTTGAATTTTTGTCTTAAAAAAATGTCATAAAGTATATGATGCGCATAAAGCATTGCAGTGTTTGAGTTACAAAGAGAAATCCAAGTTAATCAAATTCTCTTATGTTGAGTTTTGGCTTTATGACAATTTATTGGTTAAAAAACAGTAAAAACATATAAAAGCGCGTAAAGTTTGTCCAGTGCTAATCCTATACACCCTCCACCATGGATCGGATGTGACATGTTCTTTGAATGACTTTTTCAAATACACCGGAGAAAAAAATCGCAAAAAAAAAATTTCAATTAAAAATTTAATATAAAATTATATAATTGAAAAATTAATTGATTCAATAATTTTTTAATTGAATATATATTAGTTTTTCAATTACAGACTTGAATGAAATTTATTGATTTAATTTTGTAATTGAATTGAATCCAAAAATTTTTTTCAACCAATATTGTGGTTGAAAATGTTTGCGATTTCCATTAAAAAAATTAATTGATTCCTACAATAGAAAGGGAAGGAGATTTCAAAGACCCATACTTCCCACATTTCGACAAATCTATAGCAATTACAAAGCAGCCGGTTCTACGTGCCGCATTAAACCGATAGAGTCCTTCATCGGTGACGAGCTGCCGCCTCAGTGCACAATACACTGCTAGGACAACAACAACTCCCCTACCCGACATTCGAAATTTTTTGAAGAACCCTCGCTGGGGAGTTTTTTTATACGGGTGCCCACAGACCTTTGCCAAAAATAACGCACCTCAAGCTCATGTTCCGCGAGGTAAACATCTGTGTACCAAATATAGAAATTAATTGGAATTTAAAAAAAAAAACAAGTAAAAGCGTGCTAAGTTCGGCCCGGCCGAATCTTTTATACCCTCCACCATGGATCGTATTGGTCGAGTTCTTTTCCCGGCATCTCTTCTTAGCAAAAAAGGAAATAAGAAAAGATTTGCTCTGCTATTAGAGCGATATCAAGGATATATGGACCACAATTAAATTATATGTTGGAGACCTGTGTAAAATGTCAGCCAATTCGAATAAGAATTGCGCCCTTTGGGGGCTCAAGAAGTAAAACAGAGAGATCGATTTATGAGGGAGCTGTATCGGGCTATAGACCGATTCAGACCATAATAAACACGTATGTTAATGGTCATGAGAGGGTCTGTCGTACATTTCAGGCAAATCGAATAATAATTGCGACCTCTAGAGGATCAAGAAGTCAAGAACCCAGATCGGTTTATATGGCATCAATATCAGGTTATGAACCGATTTGAACTTTATTTGACACAGTTGTTGAAAGTAAGAATAAAATACGTCATGCAAAATTTCAGCCAAATCGGATAGGAATTGCGCCCTCTAGAAGCTCAAGAAATCAAGTCCCCACATCTGTTTATATGACAGCTATATCAGGTTATGAACCGATTTGAACCATACTTCGCACAGTTGTTGGATATCATAACAAAACTCGTTTCCCTTTCATTCCAATCGGATAAGAATTGCGCCCTCTAGAGGCTCAAGGAGTCAAGACCCAAGATCGGTTTATACGGCAGCTATATCAAAACATGGACCGATATGGCCCATTTACAACACCAACCGACCTACACTAATAAGAAGTATTTGTGTAAAATTTTAAGCGGCTAGCTTTACTCCTTCGAAAGTTAGTGTGCTTTCGACAGACGGACGGACAGACGGACGGACATTGCTAGATCGCCATAAAATGTCGCGAGGATCAAGAATATATATACTTTATGGGGTCTCAGACGAATATTTCGAGTAGTTCCAAACAGAATGACGAAATAAGTATACCCCCATGCTATGGTGGAGGGTATAAAAATGCAATTGTCTTTTAAGAGGATCAATTAAAATATTAATTGAAAATTTCAAAAAATACGATTATATTTTTCATTGAATATGTAATCTTTTTTATTGATTTTTTTTTTCAATTATTTATTCAAAATCGGTGAATGATATTACCATTTTGTGATTAAAGCAGAATCAAATAAAAAATTAATTTGATCAATTAATTTCGTGAGCAAAACAGGTTTTTATACCCTCCACCGTAGGATGGGGGTATATTAATTTCGTCATTCCGTTTGTAACACCTTGAAATATCCGTTTCAAAGTATTCGTTTAAAGTATAAAGTATAAATATTATTGATCGTAACGACATTTTAAGTCGTGGTGGCCATGTCCGTCCGCCCGTAAGTCTGTTTGTCCGTCCATCCATCCGTCTGTCGAATGCACGCTAACTTTCGAAGGAGTAAAGCTGAGCGCCTGAATGTTTGCACAAACATTTGCCACTATAGGGCGCAATTCTCATCCGATTTGGCTTAAACTTTGCATGAGGAGTTTTGTTCTGACTTCCAATACCTGCACTAGGTATGGTTCAAATCGGTACATAATCGTATATAGCTGTCATATAAGCTGATCTGGGATCTTCACTTCCTAAGCCACTAGAGGGCGCAATTCTCATTTGATTTGGCAGACATTTTACATGAAGTATTTTATTATGACTTCCAAAACCTGTGCTAAGTATGGTTTAAATCAGTCCATAACATGATATAGCTGCCATATAAACCGATCTGTGATCTTGACTTCTTAAGTCACTAGAGGGTGCAATCTTATCCGATTTGCCTAAAATTTTGTACGACGGTTTCCCCCATGTCCTTCAATATACGTGTCCAATATAATCTGAACCGATCTATAGCCGGATACAGCTCCCATATAAACCGATCTCCCGAATATGATTATTGGGTTCCCACAAGTCGCAATTCTGATCCGAATAGACTGAAATATAACACAATGGGTTCTACTATAGTCTTCAACATTCAATTCATTTATGGTCGGAATCGGACTATAACTTGATATAGCGCCATTATTCTTTGTTTGCCTAAAAAGAGATACGGCGCAAAGAACTTGACATATGCGGTCCATGGTGAAAGGTATATAAAATTCGGCCCGGCCGAACTTAGCACACTTTTGCTTGTTATTTTTTGTGTATATATAAGAGCTTTATCAAGATCTTGAACTGTATGGACCATGCTGTTTGAAGTCGTGGAAAAATACCACCTCCAAAATTTCAGGCAAATCGAGTAATAATTGTGCCCTTCAGAGGCTCATGACGTCATCGGTTTATATCACAGATTTATCAGGTTGTAGACTGACTAACACCGTACTTGGCACAGTTGTTGAAAGTCATACCAAAACACCATGTGTAAAATTTCAGCCAAATCGGATAAGACTTGGGCCCTCTAGAAGTTCAAGAAGTCAAATTTTCCGACTGTTGGGTCAAAGGTATTTTCCTTCCTTATTTTCGCTTTAAAATCTCCCAGAATGATTTTTATATCATGGACAGGACAGCGGTCACATTCTCTTTCTAGGCCTTTCTAGAAAATACAGTCGGGGCATGGGCGTAAATATGGCTGATGTTGAAGAATTTGGCCTTTATGCGAATTGTAGCTAGCCTGTCATTCATCGGAGTAAATCTGGAGATAAGGTGTTTTGTTCTCCGGCTAACCATAAAATTCATGCCTCGTTTTATTTTAGCTATATAAGGTGTCACCTCTCGGTGTTGTTGTGAAGCCCTATATCCTATCACACTTCCTGTTTGGCAGTAATGCCTGTCCGGTACTTCTCCAATACATCCGCCACTACATATACTGCATCCTCTCTGTAAAGAGAGCGGATATTGCAGGTGTAGATATGCAAATCATGGTCCTTAAAACGTTTGCGGGGTCGTCAAAATAGGGGGAATCCATTTTAATCTTCTTAGTTTTTATACCCTTTACAGTGAGATGGGCATATACTAATTTCGTCATTCTGTTTGTAACTCCTCGAAATATTCGTCTAAGACCCCATAATGTATATAAATTTTTGATCGTTATGAAATTTTAAGTGGATCTAGTCATGTCCGTCCGTCTATTCGTCTGCCGTCCGTTTGTCTGTCGACAGCACGCCAACTTTCGAAGGAGAAAATCTAGTCGCTTGATATTTTGCACATATTTTTTAATAGTGTAGATCGGTTGGGATTGTAAATGGGCCATATCGGTCTATATTTTGATATAGCTGCCATATAAACCGATCTAGGATCTTGGCTTCTTGAGCCTCTAGAGTGCGCAATTCTTATCCGATTTTATTGAAATGCACGTAGTGTTTTGGTAACACTTCCAATAACTACGCTAAGTATGGTTTAAATCGGTCCATGGTTTGATATAGCTGCCATATAAACCGAACTTGGGTCTTGACTTCTTGAGCCACTAGAGGAAGCACTTATTATCCGATTTAGCTGAAATTTTGCATGAAATGTTCTGTTATGACTTTCAACATCTGTGCTGAGTATGGTGGAAGTCGGTTCACAACCTGATATAGCTGTCATATAAACCGATCTGGGGTCTTGATTTCTTGAGCCACTAGAGGGCGCAATTATTATCCGATTTGGCTGAAATTTAGCATGAGGTGTTTTGTTACAACTTTCAACACCTGTGCTAAGTATGGTTGAAATCAGTCCATAACCTGGTATAGCTGCCATTAAACCGATCTGGTGCTTGACTTCTTGAGCCTCTGCAGGGAACAATTCCTATCCGATTTGGCTGAAATTTTGTACAACGGCTTCTTCCATGATACCCATATACGTGTTGAATATTTTCTGAATCGATTTATAACCTCATACATCTCCCATAAATACCGATCTATTCTTCAGCCCCGAAGGGAGCAATTTTTACTTGATTTGGCTGAAATTTTACACAATGGCTTCTACTATGGCCTCCAATATTCAATTCAATTATGGTCCGAAATGAACCATAACTTGACACACTTTTACCGGTTTCCTAGTAATTTCTTCAAGTATTCTGGGTGATGGGCTACAACCCAACGTCTCAACCCATCTTTTTATACCCTCCACCATAAGATGGGGGTATACTATTTTCGTCATTCTGTTTGTAACTCCTCGAAATATTGGTCTAAGACCGCATATATCCTTGATCGTCGTGACATTTTAAGTTAATCTAGCCATGTCCGTTTGTCCGTCTGTCGAAAGGACGCTAACTTCTGAAGGAGTAAAGCTAGCTGCTTGAAATTTAGCACAAATTTTTCTTATCAGTGTAGATCGGTTGGGATTGTTAACGGGCTATATCGGTCCATGTTTTGATATATCTGCCATATAAACAGATCTTGGATCTTGACTTCTTGAGTCACTAGAGGGCCATTTCTTATCCGATTTGGCTGAAATTTTGCATCCCAAATCGGACCACCAGATCAATGACTTCCAACAATTATGGTTGAAATCGATCCATAATCTGATATAGCTGTCATATAAACCTATCTGGGGTCTTGGTTTCTTGAGCGTCTAAAGGGCGCAATTCCTATCCGATTTAGTTCAAATTTTGCATGACGTGTTAGGTTACGACTTCCAATAACTGTGCCTAGTATTGTTTAAATCGGTCCATAACCTGATATAGCTGCCATATAAACCGATCTTGAATCATGACGTCTTGAGCCACTAGAGGGAGCAATTCTTATCCGATTTGGCTGAATTTTGGCTTGACATTTTAAGTTATGACTTCTTACAACTGTGCCAAATATGGTTCGAATCGATCTATAACCTGATGTAACTGCCATATAAACCGGTCTGTGATCTTGTCTTCTTGAGCCTCCAAAGGGAGTAATTATTATACGATTTGGCTAAAATTTTGTACAACGGCTTTTTCCACGATCTTCAACATACGTGTCAGATATGATCTAAATTGGTCTATAGCCTGTTACAGCTCCCATATAAGCCGATCTCTCTGTTTTACATCTTGAGCCCCTGGAGGGTGCAATTCTATGGCCTTCAACATTCAAGCCAAGTATGGTTCCAATAGCATAGCCATTCTTTTTACCTGTAAAGAGATAACGGACGTAGAACTTGACAAATGCGATCAATGGTGGAGGGTATATAAGATTCAGCTCAGCAGAACTTAGGACGCTATTATTTGTTTTTTTTTCTGAGTCGTAGCCAACTAATGGCGGAAATGTATGAACCGAATATGAACCCTTAACACGAGTTATTGACAATAAAGGATCAATTTGTCATATTTTCTTGTTAATTTCATGGCCACTCTCGTAACTATAAAGTAATATTAAATTTGGTTTTCCTTTAGCTAACAAGATTTTTTGGTGTACTGGAACGATCCTAGCCGGTTTAAGTTTATTACACATCAATTTAACCTATTTTTTTTACTTGTACCAAACATTGAGTGTACTTGTTTGTAAGAGTGCAAGATGTACACATGTATGTGTTGGATGTTGCATCGTATGTTTGGATTTCAAAACTAAACCTCCGGCTATGGATAACAAAAACGCAGGTGGTGCTTGGGTAAGCTTCCTTTGAGAATACAATGTAATGGATTCAATGAAAGTGAAGCAGTCATACGAAGGAAATAGAGTGGACCCAGAGTGGTGGGTCAAGTGGTACTTTACTTGTATTTTTTTTTCATATAAAGCCAACGTTCACTTAAAGAGAGTAGTTAGAAAGTATAACCTAATTCAACACACATTTAATAAAAAAACAAATATGAATATGAATTTTGACATTAAAGGTTTAAAATTAAACTTAACGCGTATAATATTACATAAGAGAAAGATGTGATGTGGTAGTTTGAGCCATTGAAAGGAGCGGACGTTTTGTTATTTCGCTCCACAAGAATTTTCTGTAACCCGAAATAGATAGTTATTTTCGGAAAGAAAGTTTGAAGACACCCAATGGTTAGCTAAGATAGGTTTATCGATTAGGCGGTTAAAGATCTCTGCCTGTTTCCAGGGGAGCGGCAGATCTAGAGCCCGAGAGTAGGCTTAGAATGGATTCCAAAGACCCAACAGCTCCGGTGGTGGTATCATGCCGTATCATGTTATCTACTACTGTGACCTAGACTGGTGGAGTGGCTGCTCCAGGCTCCACTAGCCGACAGACGACTGATCAGTGGTGCTTTTGACGAAGACACTTGGTTCGAGTCTTAAGGACAAGACCGAACCTATCTCTCTCAGGTTTATTGAGAGGTTTGATCCTAAAACTCTCACCGATAAGGAGAGAGACTCCCTATAATTGGGCTCGGAGATTTGTTGCACAGGCTACCCCAAAGGCTACACGTCTAGATTCGGAAACGGCTCAGTAATCAGCTAAAACATTGAGGTCACCTGGAGGGCATTCCATACCCAAAAGAACTAAGGTGAACATTATTAATATAGATCCAAGAACATTTGTTAATGTCTCTAAGAACAGCTTGGTGATGGTAGTTGTCGAATACCTAGGAACAATTGGAATAGAATAGTCAATGGACTGTCACCTGCATAGTCCAATGTTCTTGCAGAGTTTCCTGGGTCCCTTCCAGTTTGTGACGATGCAGGCTGGTATTGGGGCCGATACAAACAAATTGCCTTCGGGGTTCAACGCGAAATTGAGATGAATCGCTGCCCCTTGAAAAAGATTGGCGAGATCCGGCCAGGTGCAGCACTGAGTTTAGTCAATAAGGAAGATGTTCCCTCTCGACCAATGGCACACGCTTGTATACCAATGATTTCCTGCACGTCTGGACTGGAAAGCCATGTGTTGGTGGGTCATCCGGTGGAATGAGGCTCAAAGTGTGTGCCAGCGGGGAAGAATGGAACTACTTAGGTGCTTCGACAGCAGCAGCTAATGAAGCATCTAAGCAGGAATCGTCCACACCACAAGTGTCCGGTATCCTGAGGAAGAATGCATCACCTGCCCGTTGGATGCATAAGGAAACTCATCATGACAAGATCGAACGAATAATGTGAGGATAAACTCCTGGCAGACCCAAAAGACGATGCTAACGCAACAGTGGTGGAAATTCTGCATCCTGATTATCCTCCGTTTATTGTAGATCTTTCTCATGGCAGAAGGATTTTACGTGTTTCTTTTCCAAGAACCATGGGTGTGGAGAAAGGCAGATTGGTATACAATTCATCGTACATTCCGCATGACTATACCCTCTAGACCTGAAAGGGAAGTTAAAAGTGCGGAGAACATAGATACAATAGTCAAGCGGATCACGAAGACCTGATTGACTCGGTTGCGTTAGTATGTCCCAGAGCCAAACCAAGAGGCAAATAGCTACTTCCATGGTGGACACCAGAACTGGTTAAACTTAGGAAGGGTTGCAGAAAACTCTTTAACGTGGCAAAAGCCACAAGGGTACCATAGAATTGGAATGTCTATAAGGTTGAGCTAAGAAAAAACAACGAGCTGAATAAGGCTCGGAGCAAATCCTGTGCGAAATTCTTCAGCTCCGGGGAGAATACATTTGGGGTTTCTAGGCTAAGGAAGATCCTATCCTCGAAACCTATTACGGTCAGAAGTCAGAGAATGTATGGCCAATGTCTTCTGAGGAAAGACTAGAACTTCTCGTTGATACACATTTTCCGGGAAATTCTCCAATGGATAACGTGGCGCCAGAAAAGGTTTTCACTGGTATGCATCCGTCGGAGATTGTTGGGAAAATTGTGCGTGAGTCGAAAATCCTCCGGGTGATTAAGGGTTTAGAATCCTTTAAGTCGCCAGGTCCTGATGATGCATAGTGAGAACAGGTAGAGATATCTACAATATTTGGAATTTGGAATGGTTAGAACTGAGGTGTTAGCGAGATCGTTTGCTAATTTAAATCTATATAAAAATCAATTTGTGTTTGTTTGTAGGTTTGTTTTTAGGTTTGATTGTTTGAGTGTTCCTTATAATCTCAGAAACGGCTGAACCGATTTTCTTGAAATATTCACAGATGGTGCATTATGACCCCGTGGTGAAAATAGGGTACTAAATTTTTTGATATTTGAAGGAGGGCGGACTCTCCCCCTTATCCTAGTTTTCAGAAACGCCAGATCTCGGAGCTGGGTGGTGCGATTTAATCGAAATTTTGTGTGCTCTCATATAGTACAATAAAAATAAAAATTTGGTGCCCAAATTTCGGATGGGGTACCTAGGGGGGCTGCCCCACCCTAAAACCTACCAAATATATATTTAGACCAATCACGACAATATGGGACTCACATGAAAGGTATTTGGGATAAGAAAACGTATCTGATATCCATTTGTCGAACCAAGTTCTAGGGGGACCACCCCAACCCCCAAAACATCCCTAAATCGGACATTTTTACTGACCATGGCAATATGGGACTCAAATGAAAGGTATTTGGGATAAGAATACGAATCTGATATCCAAATGTGCGACCACGTTTCTGGGGGGTTGGACCCCTTCCCCAAAACACCCCCCAAACTGGACTTATTTACTGACCGTGGGAACATGGGGCTTAAATAAAAGGTATTTGAGTGTAGAATTAGAATCTGATATCCAAATATTTGACCAAGTGTTTGGGGGCCGCCTCTCCCCAAAAATATCCCCCAAAGGGGACAAATTTACGACCATAGCCATATGGGGCTCAAATGAAAGGTCTTTGGGAGTAAAGCACGAATCTGATATCAATATTTGGGAAAAGTGTCTATGGGGCCACCCTACCGCCACAACACCACCCAAATAGTAAGTATTTGCTGACTTTTGCAGTATGAGGCTCAAATAAGAGGGTTTTTAGAGTGGAACACGAATCCGATATATATTTTCAAGGCCAATGCACTGTGTGGCCTCCCATCCCCCAAAACACCCCCAAGCCGGTCACATTTACCGACTATGGAAATATGGGGCTCAGATTAAAGGTATTTGGAAGTAGACCACTTATCTGATATCAACATTAGGGGCCAACTGTCTAGGGAACGTCCCACCACTATAACAACCCCCAAATAGGACGTATTTTATAAAGAGAGTGGAACTAAATATTTATAGTTTTTAGGGCCAATACCCCAAACCGGACATATTTGCTGACTTTTGCAATAAGGAGTTTAAATGAGATTTGAAAACGAATTTGATATCCAATTTTGAGGCCAATGGCAATATGGGGTTCAAATAAATGATATGAAGATATATGAGAATATAGCACGTTGCTGATATATTTTCCGGGCTTAGTGTTTGGGCGACCACCCAATTTTCTGGGGGCCAACCCCTTTCCCAAAATAGCTCACAAGCAGAAATTTTTTAGTGACTATCGCAAAATGGGGCTCAAATAAAGGTATTTGGGAGTAGAATACGAATTTGATATCCAAATTTAGGACCCTGTATTTAGGGCATCACCCCTATCCCAAAACACCCCACAAAGGGTAAAAATTTTTCGACCATGCCAATATGTGGTATTTAAGATTAGAAAACGAATTTGATGACTTAATTTGGGCCATGTATTTACACGCTGAGGCGTCCCCCAAGCCTCAGCGTGTAAACTTCCCTAAACCAATGGCAATATGGGGTTTAAATAAATGGTTTTTGAAAGAAGAGCACGATGCTGATATTTTTTCAGGGCCAAGTGCCTGGGTGACCACCTCACCCCCGAAAACACCCCTAAAACAGATATCACGAGAGTAGCGGGCTGAAATAAAGTATTTTAAGAATGGAGTACACCTTACATCCAAACTTAAATTCGTAGACCAATAAAGATCATAAGGGGTTCGGACAAAGGCACTTATATTGTTAAACAATTTTTCAAGCGATATACTATTTTCGTACCATGGTATTTCACTAAAAGCTCTTTAATTGTCGAAAATAAATATTCCAAGGAAACGTTTGTTCCATATGAAGTAAAAGAAGGCGCAGCGGAGCGGGCCTGGGTCAGCTAGTCTTGAATATAAATGAAAATCGAACCACATATGCTTTGGAAATCGGACCACAAACGTAGATTTGGCAGCCCCAACAAATTTTCGAAATACCTAGGTGATCAATTGAGGGGCCTGTCGAAAGGAGCCCGGACAACCTAGGAATTTTAAATTTTGCACACGATCTTGCTAGCACCTCAGCTCTACTTAGCTATCCAAAATTTCACAGAGATATCTCTAACCGTTCTCACACTACATATTTTTTACTAAGTTTTTCGGTTCCATCCCACTGTGCATCATCAGGTCCTGGCAACTTGAAGGATTCTGCCTTTTGAAGGTAAACACGGTGATAGACACAAACCGGGACGACCAAAAGCCCGATGTAGAGACCAAGTATTGGGATACACTTTCAATTGGTGTCAGAGATTTTAGAATGAGCGCAGAAGATGGAGGAGCTTGGGACGCTATTCTAAGTTTGGCTAGTGGAACAATTGTTCTGTAGAAGGCAATTAAATAAAAAACAAGTAAAAGCGTGCTAAGTTCGGCCGGGCCAAGTCTTATATACCCTCCACCATGGATCGCATTTGTCGAGTTCTATGCGCGGTATCTCTTTTTAAGCAAACAAAGAATATTGAATAAGAACTGTTATGCTATTGGAGCAACATCAAGTTAAAGTCCGATTCGGACCATAAGTGAATGCTGAACACTGTAGATTTCATTGTATAATATTTCAGTTCATTCGGATAAGAATTGCGCCTTGTAGGGGCTCAAGAAGCAAAATCGGGATATAGGTTTATATGGGAGATGTATCAAGCTATTGATCGACCATATTAAACATGCATGTTGAATGGCCCATTTACAATCCCAACCGACCTACACTAATAAGAAGTATTTGTGCAAAATTTCAAGCGGTTAGCTTTACTCCTTCGAAAGTTAGCGTCCTTACGACAGACAGACGGACGGACGGACGGACGAACATGGCTAGTTCGACTTAAAATGTCATGACGATCAAGAATATATATACTTTATGGGGTGTGAGACGAATATTTCGAGGAGTTACAAACAGAATGACGAGATTAGTATACCCCCACCCTATTGTGGATGGTATACTAAAATAAATAATAAACCTTTTATCACTCGATGCCGTGGCGCAGAGGTTAGCATGTCCACCTATGATGCCGAACGCCTGGGTTCAAACCCCGTTGTGAACATGAGAAAAAATTTCAGCTGTGGTTATCCCCTCATTAATGCTGGCTACATTTGTAAGGTATTCTGCCATGTTAAAACTTCTCTATTAAATGGTGCCGCTATGCGGTACGCCGTTCGGACTCTGCATAAGAAAGGAGGTCCCTTATTATTGAGGTTAAACTTTATTCAGATTGCACTCATTGATATGAGAGAAATATCCACGTTCCCGAATGGAATGTTCATAGGAAATTTAATATATAGTAGTTCTCACACGGCATATTTTTTACTATTTATTTCGGTTCTATCCCACTGTGTGATATATCACCGGTTGAATTAAATGCTAAGCGTAGAGATATACTCTGCTTGTAACAGCACGTCGTACATACCTGTAGGATGGAGAGACACAAATGTTATTTTCATTTCGAAAGCTGGTAAAACATATCACACGAAGGGGGAAGGCTCCAGAGAGGTTGGTAGAAACATATATAAGGGCAGAGAATCTTGAAATCTTATTCAGAGGATCCGTTTCTTTGAAGTTATGGTGATTTCTTATTCAGATGATCAAGAAATCTTATTCAGAATATGAGTTTCTTTGAAGTTTTAATGATTTGGACCGTACATTTTGGAGAAATTAGAGGCCCAAACATAACCTCAAATGCAAAATTTTCCAAATCGATTAGATTGTTCTTATATAACAACAAATCATATAGTTTAAATTGTTGTTTCCAGATTGATCGTTACTAAATTTTACTATTCGCTACGCAAATGTCTTAAACAAAATTCTAAAACAAATTCTGCTGTGATGGTGGCTATAAAATGACTACAAAAATAACAAATTTCCATGATTTTTATGGCATTCTCATTTATATAATTGCTACGCTTCTGCCACTTGTTACCACTCTAACAAAAGTTTGCTAATGAAAGTTGATTTTTTACCACAGCAAGTATGTCAGGGAATGGAAGAAGTTCTCAGGATTGCCAACAAAGAAAATGGAACAACTTAAAACGTTTTATTTATTCACAGAAACAAAAGTAAAAGTTTACTCTGGAAATTGGTAGTGGCAAAAGTTTATTCGACGAGAAACCTCAAATATTGTCAGAATATGAGTTAGTGTAGCTAAAATTGCCATAATAGTAATAATGGTTGTATTGCTGGCAATTTTTGTAAAATTGTTTGAATAGCCAATGCAAACTATAGTAACAATAACAAATATTTCCTGGTTTGTTTTTGATAAAATTCTACCATAAGATTGCTTCGGGAAACTTTATTGCGTTTTATTAAATTGTATGGCAAGCCAAAGGCTTTCATAAAAAAAAAAAAAAACAAGAAACAAACATAATGTTGGTAAAGTAAGTATTAGAGATTTAAAATAGATGGGTGAGTCGACTCCCTCTATATTTCACCCTCATTTAGAACAGGCCAGTCAAGTTTATCTATATGGGCCTTTACAGATATCATTGAAATCAGATAAGACATGTTAATTAATCAGCTTAATTGTTTCCTGTATCGAAATATCCCTTAAGTGAAGTTAAATTACCTTTTTATACCCTCCACCACACAGTGTTGCCAAATCGAAAAAAATCTTGGGAATAATTGTGGAACTTTGGGACGGATAAAGGTATGTACTCGAAACTATACATAGTCAATGTTGAGGTGTTTTCCAATAAGTACGAAAATTTGGGGACCATGGTAAGTCCAGAGGTTGATCCATGGGGCTTGAAAGATGATCATTTCGAGTACGTCAAAATTTTGTTCTGCTTGCCAAATAGTCATTTATGGACCGATCGGCTTGATTTTTGTTAAAGATAGAGCTCGCACAACTATATAAAAGCAAGTAAAAAGGCGTTAATTTCGGCCGGGCCGAACTTTGGATACACACCACCTCGGGTATATACGTTAAAACTAAACCGATCTGAACCATATACGACAGGGACGTCGAAAAGCCTAACATAAGTCACTGTCCCAAATTTCTATGAAATCGGACTATAGAGGCGTCTTTTATGGGGCCAAGACTTTAAATCGAGATATCGGCCTGTACGACAGCTAATCCAAATCTGGAGCGTTTTGGGCCAAGTTGCAGAGAAATGTCGCAGAGACTAAAACAACTCATTGTCCCAAATTTCGGCGAAATCGGACAATAAATGCGCCTTTAAAGGCCCCAAAACCTTAAATCAAGAGATCGGTCTATATGACAGCTATATCCAAATCTGGACCGATCTGCGGCAAATTGAAGAAGAATTTCGAAGGGCCTAACACAACTCACTGTCCCAAATTCCAGCAAGACCGGATAATAAATGTGGCTTTTATGTGCCTAAGACCCTAAATCGGCGGATCGGTCTACATGGTAGCTATATTCAAATCTACAATACACCGATCTAGGACAAATTGACGAAGGATGTCAAAGGCCCTAACACAACTCACTGTCCCAAATTTAGGTGACATCGGACAAAAAATGCGCCTTTTATGTCCCCAAAACCTTAAATCGGAAAATCGGTCTATATGACAGCTATATGCAAATCTTGATAGATTTAGGCCAAATTGAAGAAATACAACGAGGGGCTTAACTTAATTCACTGTCCCAAATTTCGGCTACATTGGACAATAAATGCGACATTATGGGCCCAAAACCTTAAAACGAGGGATCGGTCTATATGGTAGCTATATTTAAATCTGTACCGAACTGGGCCAAATTGAAGAAGGATGTCTAAGGGCCTAACACAACTCACTGTCCCAAATGTTTGCCAAATCGGATAATAAATTCGCCTTTTATGGACCTAAGAGCCTAAATCGGCGAAACGGTCTATATGACAGCTATATCCAAATCTAGACCGACCTGGGCCAAACTGAAGACGGATGTCGAGTGGCTTAATACAACTCACTGTCACAAATTTCAATAAAATCGGATAATAAATGTGGCTTTTATGGGCCTAAGACCCTTAATCGACGGATCGGTCTATTTGTCAAGATATAGTCCGATATAGCCCATCTTCGAACTTAACCTGCTAATGGACTGTTGACTGTCAGTCTGTCTATTGAAATCACGCTACTGTCTTTAAAAATAGAGACATTGAGCTGAAACTTTGCACAGATTCTTTTTTTGTCCATAAGCAGGTTAAGTTCGAAGATGGGCT